>NW_025961936.1:0-89379 GCF_023159225.1 Perognathus longimembris pacificus | reverse complement strand
ACCACCCCCCCAATACACTTTACTCTATTCTCTTTACTACCTCCAACTTACCCCCCTGACTTACTGCCTGGACCTCCAGGCTCCATTGACTCCTGGTTATTGGATAGAGGATATCCCAGCTTAATACGAGTGAATCAAAGGGGGTTCATAGAGAAAGCAAGTCCTAAAAGAACTTAATATAAAAACAAGAATTGCGTATAAGGTTGTAACAGTAAATAAGTAACTACTGAAAACAGGGCCCAGGATCAGATGTTATATTGAAATTGTATTCTTTAGGAACACCAAATCTAACTTTATGGACAGGTATACAAGTTATCTGTATATAATTGTGAAATTGTAAGATTTACACAACAGTGCTTGGTAAGGGCTGCTTTGGGTCTTAAACAGTGCTCACAGGTGCTGGTAGACTGGAATTCCCAATTCAAATGGGCAGAAG
Source organism: Perognathus longimembris pacificus (assembly GCF_023159225.1). NCBI lineage: Eukaryota > Metazoa > Chordata > Mammalia > Rodentia > Heteromyidae > Perognathus > Perognathus longimembris. Next base: position 88,943 of record NW_025961936.1, on the reverse strand, counting down.
AAACACAAGAAAGATGGCAAATAATGAAGTCTTATCCCCCACCCAAACAAGCAGGAAGCAGAGCAGTCAATCAAAAACATAGAAGAAAACCCCCAAAATGCTCTACAAAGTTTACTGATAAACATGACAAATGAAAAGTTTGAATCACTTCAGTCAATTATGTTAGAGCGTGAGGAGGCAAAGCAAAAATTAATGGAGAATTTCATGGCATCCACAAATAGAAAGATAAGTGAGCTTCAAGAGTCAAATGAAAAGATAGCTACCCAACTTAAAGATTTGAGAGACAACACTCAAAACCAAAGTAATGAAGTTAATGAAGTAAAGAAGTCCATACAGGACCTAAGAAATGACATGGAAATCATCAGGAAAGACCAGTCAGAATGAAAAGAGATTCGAAATCAAGTATCTAGCCTACAGTCCAGACTAACTGAAGCAGAGGATCGAATCTCAGGAGCTGAAGATTCCTTAGATTCTATGGAGAAAGATCAAAAATCAATACAAATCCAGTCCAAGCAACAAAACAGATCGCTACAGGAGATTCAAGACACAATCACGAAGCCCAATTTAAGGATAATAGGTATTGAGGAAAACTTGGAGAAAGAGGTTAATGGGATAGGCAACCTATTTAACAGAATATTAGCTGAGAACTTCCCAAACATCCAGAAGGAAAGGCCTATACAGATACAAGAAGCATTTAGAACCCCAAATCGACCAGACCAGAATAGGAATTCCCACCGACACATTGTAATCAAAACAGCTTCAGCAGAGTGCAAGGAAAAAATACTCAAAGCTGTTAGGGCAAAGAAAACAATCACATATAAAGGAAAAGCAATCAGAATTACCCCAGACTTCTCAGCAGAGACCATGAAAGCAAGGAGAGCCTGGAATGAAGTATACCAAACTGTAAATAAAAATAACTACCAACCAAGAATTCTGTACCCCGCCAAACTCTCCTTCATAGCCGAAGGTCAAATAAAAGTCTTCCACAATAAGGAAAAACTGAAACAATATATCTCCACCAAACCAGCTTTACACAAAATCCTTAAAGATGTACTATACAGGGAAAATAATCAAGATCCCAACACAGACAGAGAAATGAACCCTAATTAGTAAACACTAGATCAAGAAATGGGAAGACACAGTTTTAAACAAGACAGTGATAATGAAAGGAACAAACGATCACCTCTCAATCCTAACTGTCAACATTAATGGACTTAATTCTCCAATCAAACGACATAGGCTCATAACTTGGATCAAAAATCAAGATCCATCTTTCTGCTGCCTCCAAGAGACACATCTATCCAGCAAAAGCAAACATCTTCTAAAAGTGAAAGGCTGGAAACAAATCTATCAAGCAAATGGCCCCCATAAGCAGGCTGGAGTTGCAATCCTAGTATCAGACAAAATTGACTTCAAATTAAAAAAGGTAAGAAGAGACAAAGAAGGTTACTACATACTAGTAAAAGGATCTCTCCAACAGGAAGAAATAACCATCCTAAATATCTACACGCCAAATGCAGGAGCACCCAATTTCATCAAACAAACACTACTTGCTCTAAAAACATTCATAGACCCAAACACAATGATAGTGGGGGACTTTAACACTCCACTATCACCTCTGGACAGATCAACACGCCAAAAACTGAACAAAGAAACCACAGAACTAAACAATTGCATAGACCAACTAGACTTAATCGACATCTACAGAATATTCCACGCAGCAAGGCCAGAATACACATTCTTTTCGGCAGCACACGGAACATTCTCCAAAATAGATCACATCTTAGGGCACAAAGAAAATCTGTACAAATTCAGAAGTATCAAAATCATTCCCTGCATTCTTTCAGACCACAATGGAATAAAATTAGAGCTCAACTCATTCAGCCACCACAGAAAATCCCACAATTCATGGAGACTAAAGAACACACTGCTGAACCATCAGTGGATCATTGAAGAAATTAAAACAGAAATTCAAATGTTTATGGACTTCAACCAAGTTGAGAGCACAAAGTACCAGCTCCTTTGGGACACAGCCAAGGCAGTACTCAGAGGAAAATTTATATCTCTGATACATACATCAACAAACTGGAGAAACAGCAACTCAGTAATCTAAGGAAGCACCTTAATTTTCTTGAGAGAGAACAGCAAGCCAAACCCCAAGTCAATAGACGGAAGCAAATAATTAAAATCAAATCAGAATTAAATCAATTAGAGATGAAAAAAACCATCGAAAGAATCAACAAAACAAAGAGTTGGTTCTTTGAAAAAATCAACAAGATAGACAGACCCCTGGCAAACCTGACCAAAGAACGAAGGCAGCACACTCAAATAAACAAGATAAGAGATGAAACAGGTAGCATCACCACAGAAATAACCGAAATTCAGAAAATAATAAGGGACTATTTTGCAAACCTTTATGCCAACAAATTCGAGAACTTGGAAGAAATGGATGATTTCCTAGAAAAAATTGATACCCCCAAACTCAACTATGAACACTTAAACCTTCTAAACAGACCCATATCCAGTATTGAAATAGAAACAGCAATAAATGATCTCCCATCCAAGAAAAGCCCAGGTCCAGATGGATTCATCGCAGAATTCTACAAGGCCTTCAAAACAGAACTCACTCCAATATTTCTCAAACTCTTCAATGAAATTGAAAGAGAACGTTCACTGCCAGACTCATTTTATGAAGCCAGTATAACCCTCATCCCAAAACCAGGCAGAGACTCATCACGGAAAGAGGACTACAGACCAATCTCCCTGATGAACATAGATGCAAAAATTCTCAACAAAATTCTGGCCAATCGACTTCAACAGGTCATCAAAAAAATCATACACCACGATCAAACTGGATTCATCCCAGGGATGCAAAGCTGGTTTAATATACGCAAGTCAATTAATGTAATCCACCACATCAACCGGAGCAAGGTAAAGAACCACATGGTTTTATCGCTGGATGCGGAAAAAGCGTTCGATAAAATCCAGCACCCATTTATGCTAAAAGCCCTGGAAAAACTGGGATTCCAGGGAACATTCCTGAATATAATCAAGGCAGTTTATGACAAACCAACAGCAAGCATAACTCTAAATGGTGAAAAACTAAAGCCATTCCCTTTAAAATCAGGAACAGGCAGGGATGTCCACTCTCTCCCCTGCTCTTCAACATAGTACTAGAATTCCTAGCCAGAGCAATTAGGCAAGAAGAGAATATAAAGGGGATCCAAATAGGAAAAGATGAAGTTAAACTTTCTCTCTTCGCAGATGACATGATCCTATACCTAAAGAATCCCATAGACTCTACCCCCAAGCTACTAGAGCTGATACAAAACTTTGGCAAAGTTGCAGGATATAAAATAAACCTTCAAAAATCAACGGCCTTTCTCTATGCTAACAACCCGAAGACGGAGGCTGAAATCAGGAAAGCAACTCCTTTTGCAATAGCCCCCCAAAACATAAAATACCTAGGAATAACCTTAACCAAAGAAGTGAAAGACCTCTTTGATGAGAACTTTAAAAGCTTGAAAAATGAAATTAAGTCAGAACTAGGAAAATGGAAAAACCTCCCATGCTCCTGGATTGGAGGATTAATATAATAAAAATGGCAATATTGCCAAAGGCTATCTACAAATTCAATGCAATACCCATTAATATCCCAACACCATTCTTTAATGAAATAGAGGAAGCAATCCAGAAATTCATATGGAACAATAAAAGACCTAGAATAGCAAAAAAACTCCTAAGCAGAAAGAACAGTGCTGGAGGAATTACAATACCCAACTTCAAGCTGTATTATAAAGCTATAGTAATAAAAACAGCTTGGTATTGGCACCAGAACAGGCCTGAAGACCAATGGAACAGAATTGAAGACCCAGAATTAAACCCACAGAACTATGCCTACTTAATCTTTGATAAAGGAGCTAAAACAATAGTATGGAAGAAAGATAGCCTCTTTAACAAGTGGTGCTGGCAAAACTGGCTCAACACATGTAACAAACTAAAACTAGATCCTTATATATCACCCTGCACCAAAATCAATTCCAAATGGATTAAAGACCTTGAAATCAAAACAGGCACCCTGAAGACACTAAAGGAAGGAGTAGGAGAAACACTTGGGCTCCTTGGCACAGGAAAGAACTTCCTTAACAAAGACCCTGAAAGGCTACAAATCAAAGAAAGGTTGGACAAATGGGACTGCATCAAACTCCAGAGCTTCTGCACGGCAAAGGACATAGCTCTCAAGATAAACAGAAAGCCCACAGACTGGGAGAAGATCTTTACCGGACATTCAACAGACAAAGGCCTCATCTCTAAAATATATGCAGAACTAAAAAAATTACCTTCTTCCAAAACAAAACTGCAAAGAACCAATAGCCCCCTCATCAAGTGGGCTAAAGACTTACAAAGAAACTTCGCTGATGAGGAAATGAGAATGGCCAATAGACATATGAAAAAATGCTCTACATCACTGGCCATAAAGGAAATGCAAATCAAAACAACATTGAGATTCCATCTCACCCCAGCAAGAATGTCATATATCAAGAAAACTAATAATAACAATTGTTGGAGGGGATGTGGCCAAAAGGGAACCCTACTTCATTGTTGGTGGGAATGTAAACTGGTTCAGCCACTCTGGCAAGCAGTATGGAGATTCCTCAGAAGGCTCAATATAGAACTCCCCTATGACCCAGCAGCCCCACTGTTGGGTATCTATCCAAAAGCCCACAAAAAAAATCACAGTAATGCCACCAGCACAACAATGTTCATCGCAGCACAATTTGTCATAGCGAGAAGCTGGATCCAACCCAGATGCCCCTCCATAGATGAATGGATCAGGAAAATGTGGTACATTTACACAATGGAATTTTATGCCTCTATCAGAAAGAATGACATTGTTCCATTTGTAAGGAAATGGAAGGAGTTGGAAAAAGTTATACTAAGTGAAGTGAGACAGACCCAAAGAAACATGGACTCTATGGCCTCCCTTATTGGGAATAATTAGTACAGGTTTAGGCAAGCCATAGCAGAGCATCACAAGGCCCAATAGCTATACACTTAGAAACAAATAAGATGATGCTAAGTGAAATGAACTCCATGTTATGGAAACAAGTGATATATCACAGTTGTTACTATTTTCAATGTCCTATGTGTATGTGTAGTTTCTATTATTGATGATGTTTTGTATCACCTTCCTATGATTGTACATACACTATCTCTGTAATCTTATCTGAGTATATTGGAAACCGTGTTTACTGGTATTGGAAGTAGGAAATTCAAAGGGAATGCCAAATTCGAGAGACACAGGGTAAAAAAAGAGAAATAACTACAAAAGCAATACTTGCAAAACTGTTTGGTGTAAGTGAACTGAACACCTGGGGGGGTAGGGAAAGGGGGGGGAGGGAGGGGGGCATGAGGGACAAGGCAACAAACAGTACAAGAAATGTATCCAATGCCCAACGTATGATACTGTAACCTCTCTGTACGTCAGTTTGATAATAAAAATTTGAGAAAAAAAAACAGCTGGAGCTTGTTAAGGTAATTACACAGGGGAAAGGATAATGTACTGGGAACTCCTCAGAAGAATCTGATTTGTGGTGAGGGGAGAGAGAAAAAAGCTCATTTAGGAACGACATGAACATGCTGCGTAGGTAGCTGTTTATCAGTAAATATCTCCACTGAGATTAAGAAAAGCAGTAGCTTAATAAATTAAGTACTTTCTGGTATGGTTACTGTACTGGTAACTCCCCAAAAGAATCTGGATTGTGGTGAGGGAACAGAGAAAAAAGCTCATTTAGGACCTGCACTTACGAAGGGGGTAGGCAGCTGTATATCAGGGAGTAAACCTTCTGAGAATAAAAACAGCTGGAGCTTATAAAGGTAATTACACAGGGGAAAGGATAATGTACTGGGAACTCCTCAGAAGAATCTGATTTGTGGTGAGGGGAGAGAGATAAAAGCTCACTTAGGAACGACATGAACGTGCTGCATACGTAGCTGTTTATCAGTAAATATCTCCACTGAGATTAAGAAAAGCAGTAGCTTAATAAATTAAGTACTTCCTGGTATGGTTACTGTACTGGTAACTCCCCAAAAGAATCTGGATTGTGGTGAGGGAACAGAGAAAAAAAGCTCATTTAGGACCTGCACTTACGAAGGGGGTAGGCAGCTGTATATCAGGGAGTAAACCTTCTGAGAATAAAAACAGATGGAGCTTGTGAAGGTAATTATACAGGGGAAAGGATAATGTACTGGGAACTCCTCAGAAGAATCTGATTTGTGGTGAGGGGAGAGAGATAAAAGCTCATTTAGGAACGACATGAACATGCTGCATACGTAGCTGTTTATCAGTAAATATCTCCACTGAGATTAAGAAAAGCAGTAGCTTAATAAATTAAGTACTTCCTGGTATGGTTACTGTACTGGTAACTCCCCAAAAGAATCTGGATTGTGGTGAGGGAACAGAGAAAAAAGCTCATTTAGGACCTGCACTTACGAAGGGGGTAGGCAGCTGTATATCAGGGAGTAAACCTTCTGAGAATAAAAACAGCTGGAGCTTCTTAAGGTAATTACACAGGGGAAAGGATAATGTACTGGGAACTCCTCAGAAGAATCTGATTTGTGGTGAGGGGAGAGAGATAAAAGCTCATTTAGGAACGAAATGAACATGCTGCGTAGGTAGCTTTTTTTCAGTAAATATCTCCACTGAGATTAAGAAAAGCAGTAGCTTAATAAATTAAGTACTTCCTGGTATGGTTACTGTACTGGTAACTCCCCAAAAGAATCTGGATTGTGGTGAGGGAACAGAGAAAAAAGCTCATTTAGGACCTGCTCTTACGAAGGGGGTAGGCAGCTGTATAACAGGGAGTAAACCTTCTGAGAATAAAAACAGCTGGAGCTTGTTAATGTAATTACAGATGGGAAAGGATAATGTACTGGGAACTCCTCAGAAGAAGCTGATTTGTGGTGAGTGGAGAGAGATAAAAGCTCATTTAGGAACGACATGACCATGCTGTTTAGGTAGCTGTTTATCAGTAAATATCTACACTGAGATTAAGCCAAACAGTAGCTTAATAAATTAAGTACTTCCTGGTATGGTTACTGTACTGGTAACTCCCCAAAAGAATCTGGATTGTGGTGAGGGAACAGAGAAAAAAGCTCATTTAGGACCTGCACTTACGGAGGGGGTAGGCAGTTGTATATCAGGGAGTAAACCTTCTGACAATAAAAACAGCTGGAGCTTGTTAAGGTAATTACACAGGGGAAAGGATAATGTACTGGGAACTCCACAGAAGAATCTGATTTGTCGTGAGGGGAGTGAGTAAAAGCTCATTTAGGAACGACATGAACATGCTTCGTAGGTAGCTGTTTATCAGTAAATATCTCCACTGAGATTAAGAAAGCAGTACCTTAATAAATTAAGTACTTCCTGGTATGGTTACTGTACTGGTAACTCCCCAAAAGAATCTGGATTGTGGTGAGGGAACAGAGAAAAAAGCTCATTTAGGACCAGCACTTACGGAGGGGGTAGGCAGTTGTATATCAGGGAGTAAACCTTCTGACAATAAAAACAGCTGGAGCTTGTTAAGGTAATTACACAGGGGAAAGGATAATGTACTGGGAACTCCACAGAAGAATCCTGATTTGTCGTGAGGGGAGAGAGTAAAAGCTCATTTAGGAACGACATGAACATGCTGCGTAGGTAGCTGTTTATCAGTAAATATCTCCACTGAGATTAAGAAAGCAGTACCTTAATAAATTAAGTACTTCCTGGTATGGTTACTGTACTGGTAACTCCCCAAAAGAATCTGGATTGTGGTGAGGGAACAGAGAAAAAAGCTCATTTAGGACCTGCACTTACGAAGGGGTTAGGCAGCTGTATATCAGGGAGTAAACCTTCTGAGAATAAAAACAGCTGGAGCTTGTTAAGGTAATTACACAGGGAAAAGGATAATGTACTGGGAACTCCTCAGAATAATCTGATTTGTGGTGAGGGGAGAGAGAAAAAGCTCATTTAGGAACGACATGAACATGCTACGTAGGTAGCTGTTTATCAGTAAAGATCTCACTGAGATTAAGAAAAGCAGTAGCTTAATAAATTAAGTACTTCCTGGTATGGTTACTGTACTGGTAACTCCCCAAAAGAATCTGGATTGTGGTGAGGGAACAGAGAAAAAAGCTCATTTAGGACCAGCACTTACGAAGGGGTAGGCAGCTGTATATCAGGGAGTAAACCTTCTGAGAATAAAAACAGCTGGAGCTTGTTAAGGTAATTACACAGGGGAAAGGATAATGTACTGGAAACTCCTCAGAAGAATCTGATTTGTGGTGACGGGAGAGAGATAAAGCTCATTTAAGAACGACATGAACATGCTGAATAGGTACCTGTTTATCAGTAAATATCTCCACTGAGATTAAGAAAAGCAGTAGCTTAATAAATAAGTACTTCCTGGTATTGTTACTGTACTGGTAACTCCCCAAAACAATCTGATTGTGGTGAGGGAACAGAGAAAAAAGCTCATTTAGGACCTGCACTTACTAAGGGGGTAGGCAGCTGTATATCAGGGAGTAAACCTTCTGAGAATAAAAACAGCTGGAGCTTGTTAAGTTAATTACACAGGGGAATGGATAATGTACTGGGAACTCCTCAGAAGAATCTGATTTGTGGTGAGGGGAGAGAGATAAAAGCTCATTTAGGAACGACATGAACATGCTGCGTAGGTAGCTGTTTATCAGTAAATATCTCCACTGAGATTAAGAAAAGCAGTAGCTTAATAAATTAAGTACTTCTAGTATGGTTACTGTACTGGTAACTCCCCAAAAGAATCTGGATTGTGGTGAGGGAACAGAGAAAAAAGCTTATTTAGGACCTGCACTTACGGAGCTGGTAGGCAGCTGTATATCAGGGAGTAAACCTTCTGAGAATAAAAACAGCTGGAGGTTGTTAAGGTAATTACACAGGGGAAAGGATAATGTACTGGGAACTCCTCAGAAGAGTCTGATTTGTGGTGAGGGGAGAGAGATAAAAGCTCATTTAAGAACGACATGAACATGCTGCATAGGTAGCTGTTATCAGTAAATATCTCCACTGAGATTAAGAAAAGCAGTAGCTTAATAAATTATTTACTTCCTGTTATGGTTACTGTACTGGTAACTCCCCAAAAGAATCTGGATTGTGGTGAGGGAACAGAGAAAAAAGCTCATTTAGGACTTGCACTTACGAAGGGGGTAGGCAGTTGTATATCAGGGAGTAAACCTTCTGAGAATAAAAACAGCTGGAGCATGTTAAGGTAATTACACAGGGGAAAGGATAATGTACTGGGAACTCCTCAGAAGTATCTGATTTGTGGTGAGGGGAGAGAGATAAAAGCTCATTTAGGAACGACATGAACATGCTGCGTAGGTAGCTGTTTATCAGTAAATATCTTCACTGAGAATAAGAAAAGCAGTAGCTTAATAAATTAAGTACTTCCTGGTATGGTTACTTTACTGGTAACTCCCCAAAAGAATCTGGATTGTGTTGAGGGAACAGAGAAAAAAGCTCATTTAGGACCTGCACTTACGAAGGGGGTAGGCAGTTGTATATCAGGGAGTAAACCTTCTGAGAATAAAAACAGCTGGAGCTTGTTAAGGTAATTACACAGGGGAAAGGATAATGTACTGGGAACTCCTCAGAAGAATCTGATTTGTGGTGAGGGGAGAGACATAAAAGCTCATTTAGGAACGACATGAACATGCTGCGTAGGTAGCTGTTTATCAGAACAAATAAGATCATGCTAAGTGAAATGAACTCCATGTTATGGAAACAAGTGATATATCACAGTGTAACTACTGTCAACGTCCTATGTGTATGTGTAGTTTCTATTATTGATGATGATTTGTATCACCTTCCTATGTTTGTACCTACACTATCTCTGTAATCTTATCTGAGTATATTGGAAACAGTGTTTTACTGGTATTGGAAGTAGGAAATTAAAAGGGAATACCAAATTCGAGAGACACAGGGTAAAAAAAGTGAATTAACTACAAAAGCAATACTTGCAAAACTGTTTGGTGTAAGTGAATTGAACACCTGGGGGGGTAGGGAAAGGGGGGAGGGAGGGGGGCATGGGGGACAAGGCAACAAACAGTACAAGAAATTTATCCAATGCACAACGTATGATACTGTAACCTCTCTGTACGTCAGTTTGATAATAAAAATTTGAGAAAAAAAAAACTACCAGGGAAAAGGGAAAAAATAAAATAAAAAAATAAAAGTAGTTCATTTAAAAAAAAAAAGAAAAGCAGTAGCTTAATAAATTAAGTACTTCCTGGTATGGTTACTGTACTGGTAACTCCCCAAAAGAATCTGGATTGTGGTGATGGAACAGAGAAAAAAGCTCTTTTAGGACCTGCACTTACGAATGGGGTAGGCAGCTGTATATCAGGGAGTAAACCTTCTGAGAATAAAAACAGCTGGAGCTTGTTAAGGTAATTACACAGTGGAAAGGATAATGTACTAGGAACTCCCCAAAGAATCTGGATTGTGATGAGGGGAGAGAGTTAAAAGCTCATTTAGGAACGACATGAAAATGCTGCATTGGTAGCTGTTTATCAATAAATATCTCCACTGAGATTAAGAAAAGCAGTAGCTTAATAAATTTAGTACTTCCTGGTATGGTTACTGTACTGGAAACTCCCCAAAAGAATCTGGATTGTGGTGAGGAAACAGAGAAAAAAGCTCATTTAGGACCTGCACTTAGGAAAGGGGTAGGCAGCAGTATATCAGGGAGTAAACCTTCTGAGAATAAAAACAGCTGGAGCTTGTTAAGGTAATTACACAGGGGAAAGGATAATGTACTGGGAGCTCCTCAGAAGAATCTGATTTGTGGTGAGGGGAGAGAGATAAAAGCTCATTTAGGAAGGAAATGACCATGCTGCGTAGGTAGCTGTTTATCAGTAAATATCTCCACTGAGATTAAGAAGAGCAGTAGCTTAATAAATTAAGTACTTCCTGGAATGTTTATTGTACTGGTACCTCCCCAAAAGAATCTAGATTGTGGTGAGGGAACACAGAAAAAAGCTCATTTAGGACCTGCACTTACGAATGGGGTAGGTAGCTGTATATCAGGGAGTAAACCTTCTGAGAATAAAAACAGCTGGAGCTTGTTAAGGTAATTACACAGGGGAAAGGATAATGTACTGGGAACTCCTCAGAAGAATCTGATTTGTGGTGAGGGACGAGAGATAAAAGCTCATTTAGGACCGACATGAACATGCTGCATATGTAGGAGTTTATCAGTAAATATCTCCACTGAGATTAAGAAAAGCAGTAGCTTAATAAATTAAGTACTTCCTGGTATGGTTACTGTACTGGTAACTCCCCAAAAGAATCTGGATTGTGGTGAGGGAACAGAGAAAAAGCTCATTTAGGACCTGCACTTACGAAGGGGGTAGGCAGCGGTATATCAGGGAGTATCCCTTCTGAGAATAAAAACTGCTGGAGCTTGTTAAGGTAATTACACAGCGGAAAGGAAAATGTACTGGGAACTCCTCAGAAGAATCTGATTAGTGGTGAGGGGAGAGAGATAAAAGCTCATTTAGGACCTGCACTTACGAAGGGGGTAGGCAGCTGTATATCAGGGAGTATCCCTTCTGAGAATAAAAACAGCTGGAGCTTGTTAAGGTAATTACACAGGGAAAGGATAATGTACTGGAACTCCTCAGAAGAATCTGATTTGTGGTGAGGGGAGAGAGATAAAAGCTCATTTAGGAACGACATGAACATGCTGCGTAGGTAGCTGTTTATCTCTCCACTGAGATTAAGAAAAGAAGTAGCTTAATAAATTAAGTACTTCCTGGTATGGTTACTGTACTGGTAACTCCCCGAAAGAATCTGGATTGTGGTGAGGGAACAGAGAAAAAAGCTCATTTAGGACCTGCACTTACGAAGGGGGTACGCAGCTGTATATCAGGGAGTAAACCTTCTGAGAATAAAAACTGCTGGAGCTTGTTAAGGTAATTACACAGTGGAAAGGATAATGTACTGGGAACTCCTCAGAAGAATCTGATTTGTGGTGAGGGGAGAGAGATAAAAGCTCATTTAGGAACGACATGAACATGCTGCGTCGGTAGCTGTTTATCAGTAAATATCTCCACTGCGATTAAGAAAAGCAGTAGCTTAATAAATTAAGTACTTCCTGGTATGGTTACTGTACTGGTAACTCCCCAAAGAATCTGGATTGTGGTGACGGAACAGAGAAAAAAGCTCATTTAGGACCTGCACTTACGAAAGGGGTAGGCAGCTGTATATCAGGGAGTAAACCTTCTGAGAATAAAATCAGCTGGAGCTTGTTAAGGTAATTACACAGGGGAAAGGATAATGTACTGGGAACTCCTCAGAAGAATCTGATTTGTGGTGAGGGGAGAGATAAAAGCTCATTTAGGAACGACGTGAACATGCTGCGTAGGTAGCTGTTTATCAGTAAATATCTCCACTGAGATTAAGAAAAGCAGTAGCTTAATAAATTAAGTACGTCCTGGTATGGTTACTGTACTGGTAACTCCCCAAAGTATCTGTATTGTGGTGAGGGAACAGAGAAAAAAGCTCATTTAGGACCAGCACTTACGAAGGGGGTAGGCAGCTGTATATCAGGGAGTAAACCTTCTGAGAATAAAATCAGCTGGAGCTTGTTAAGGTAATTACACAGGGGAAAGGATAATGTACTGGGAACTCCTCAGAAGAATCTGATTAGTGGTGAGGGGAGAGAGATAAAAGCTCATTTAAGACCTGCACTTAGGAAGGGGGTAGGCAGCTGTATATCAGGGAATATCCCTTCTGAGAATAAAAACAGCTGGAGCTTGTTAAGGTTATTACACAGGGGAAAGGATAATGTACTGGGAACTCCTCAGAAGAATCTGATTTGTGGTGAGGGGAGAGAGATAAAAGCTCATTTAGGAACGACATGAACATGCTGCGTAGCTAGCTGTTTGTCAGTAATTATCTCCACTGAGATTAAGAAAAGCAGTAGCTTAATAAATTAAGTACTTCCTGGTATGGTTACTGTACTGGTAACTCCCCGAAAGAATCTGGATTGTGGTGAGGGAACAGAGAAAAAAGCTCATTTAGGACCTGCACTTACGAAGGGGGTAGGCAGCTGTATATCAGGGAGTAAACCTTCTGAGAATAAAAACTGCTGGAGCTTGTTAAGGTAATTACACAGTGGAAAGGATAATGTACTGGGAACTCCTCAGAAGAATCTGATTTGTGGTGAGGGGAGAGAGATAAAAGCTCATTTATGAACCACATGAACATGCTGCATACGTAGCTGTTTATCAGCAAATATCTCCACTGAGATTAAGAAAAGCAGTAGCTTAATAAATTAAGTACTTCCTGGTATGGTTACTGTACTGGTAACTCCCCAAAAAATCTGGATTGTGGTGACGGAACAGAGAAAAAAGCTCATTTAGGACCTGCACTTACGAAGGGGGTAGGCAGTTGTATATCAGGGAGTAAACCTTCTGAGAACAAAAACTGCTGGAGCTTGTTAAGGTAATTACACAGGGGAAAGGATAATGTACTGGGAACTCCTCAGAAGAATCTGATTTGTGGTGAGGGGAGAGAGAAAAAGCTCATTTAGGAACGACATGAACATGCTGCGTAGGTAGCTGTTTATCAGTAAATATCTCCACTGAGATTAAGAAAAGAAGTAGCTTAAAAAATTAAGTACTTCCTGGTATGGTTACTGTACTGGTAACTCCCCAAAGAATCTGGATTGTGGAGAGGGAACAGAGAAAAAAGCTCATTTAGGAACTGCACTTACGAAGGGGGTAGGCTGCTGTATATCAGGGAGTAAACCTTCTGAGAATAAAAACAGCTGGAGCTTCTTAAGGTAATTACACAGGGGAAAGGATAATGTACTGGGAACTCCTCACAAGAATCTGATTTGTGGTGAGGGGAGAGAGATAAAAGCTCATTTAGGAACGACATGAACATGCTGCGTAGGTAGCTGTTTATCAGTAAATATCTCCACTGAGATTAAGAAAAGCAGTAGCTTAATAAATTAAGTACGTCCTGGTATGGTTACTGTACTGGTAACTCCCCAAAGAATCTGTATTGTGGTGAGGGAACAGAGAAAAAAGCTCATTTAGGACCAGCACTTACGAAGGGGGTAGGCAGCTGTATATCAGGGAGTAAAACTTCTGAGAATAAAATCAGCTGGAGCTTGTTAAGGTAATTACACAGGGGAAAGGATAATGTACTGGGAACTCCTCAGAAGAATCTGATTTGTGGTGAGGGGAGAGAGATAAAAGCTCATTCAGGAACGACATGAACATGCTGCGTACGTAGCTGTTTATCAGTAAATATCTCCACTGAGATTAAGAAAAGCAGTAGCTTAAGAAATTAAGTACTTACTGGTATGGTTACTGTACTGGTAAGTCCCCCAAAGAATCTGGATTGTGGTGAGGGAACAGAGAGAAAAGCTCATTTAGGACATGCACTTACGAAGTGGGTAGGCAGCAGTATATCAGGGAGTAAACCTTATGAGAATAAAAACAGCTGGAGCTTGTTAAGGTAATTACACAGGGGAAAGGATAATGTACTGGGAACTCCTCAGAAGAATCTGATTTGTGGTGAGGGGAGAGAGATAAAAGCTCATTTAGGACCTGCACTTACGAAGGGGGTAGGCAGCTGTATATCAGGGAGTATCCCTTCTGAGAATAAAAACAGCTGGAGCTTGTTAAGGTAATTACACAGGGAAAGGATAATGTACTGGAACTCCTCAGAAGAATCTGATTTGTGGTGAGGGGAGAGAGATAAAAGCTCATTTAGGAACGACATGAACATGCTGCGTAGGTAGCTGTTTATCTCTCCACTGAGATTAAGAAAAGAAGTAGCTTAATAAATTAAGTACTTCCTGGTATGGTTACTGTACTGGTAACTCCCCGAAAGAATCTGGATTGTGGTGAGGGAACAGAGAAAAAAGCTCATTTAGGACCTGCACTTACGAAGGGGGTACGCAGCTGTATATCAGGGAGTAAACCTTCTGAGAATAAAAACTGCTGGAGCTTGTTAAGGTAATTACACAGTGGAAAGGATAATGTACTGGGAACTCCTCAGAAGAATCTGATTTGTGGTGAGGGGAGAGAGATAAAAGCTCATTTAGGAACGACATGAACATGCTGCGTCGGTAGCTGTTTATCAGTAAATATCTCCACTGAGATTAAGAAAAGCAGTAGCTTAATAAATTAAGTACTTCCTGGTATGGTTACTGTACTGGTAACTCCCCAAAGAATCTGGATTGTGGTGACGGAACAGAGAAAAAAGCTCATTTAGGACCTGCACTTACGAAAGGGGTAGGCAGTTGTATATCAGGGAGTAAACCTTCTGAGAATAAAAACAGCTGGAGCTTGTTAACGTAATTACACAGGGGAAAGGATAATGTACTGGGAACTCCTCAGAAGAATCTGATTTGTGGTGAGGGGAGAGATAAAAGCTCATTTAGGAACGACGTGAACATGCTGCGTAGGTAGCTGTTTATCAGTAAATATCTCCACTGAGATTAAGAAAAGCAGTAGCTTAATAAATTAAGTACGTCCTGGTATGGTTACTGTACTGGTAACTCCCCAAAGTATCTGTATTGTGGTGAGGGAACAGAGAAAAAAGCTCATTTAGGACCAGCACTTACGAAGGGGGTAGGCAGCTGTATATCAGGGAGTAAACCTTCTGAGAATAAAATCAGCTGGAGCTTGTTAAGGTAATTACACAGGGGAAAGGATAATGTACTGGGAACTCCTCAGAAGAATCTGATTAGTGGTGAGGGGAGAGAGATAAAAGCTCATTTAAGACCTGCACTTAGGAAGGGGGTAGGCAGCTGTATATCAGGGAATATCCCTTCTGAGAATAAAAACAGCTGGAGCTTGTTAAGGTTATTACACAGGGGAAAGGATAATGTACTGGGAACTCCTCAGAAGAATCTGATTTGTGGTGAGCGGAGAGAGATAAAAGCTCATTTAGGAACGACATGAACATGCTGCGTAGCTAGCTGTTTGTCAGTAATTATCTCCACTGAGATTAAGAAAAGCAGTAGCTTAATAAATTAAGTACTTCCTGGTATGGTTACTGTACTGGTAACTCCCCGAAAGAATCTGGATTGTGGTGAGGGAACAGAGAAAAAAGCTCATTTAGGACCTGCACTTACGAAGGGGGTAGGCAGCTGTATATCAGGGAGTAAACCTTCTGAGAATAAAAACTGCTGGAGCTTGTTAAGGTAATTACACAGTGGAAAGGATAATGTACTGGGAACTCCTCAGAAGAATCTGATTTGTGGTGAGGGGAGAGAGATAAAAGCTCATTTATGAACCACATGAACATGCTGCATACGTAGCTGTTTATCAGCAAATATCTCCACTGAGATTAAGAAAAGCAGTAGCTTAATAAATTAAGTACTTCCTGGTATGGTTCCTGTACTGGTAACTCCCCAAAGAATCTGGATTGTGGTGACGGAACAGAGAAAAAAGCTCATTTAGGACCTGCACTTACGAAGGGGGTAGGCAGTTGTATATCAGGGAGTAAACCTTCTGAGAACAAAAACTGCTGGAGCTTGTTAAGGTAATTACACAGGGGAAAGGATAATGTACTGGGAACTCCTCAGAAGAATCTGATTTGTGGTGAGGGGAGAGAGAAAAAGCTCATTTAGGAACGACGTGAACATGCTGCGTAGGTAGCTGTTTATCAGTAAATATCTCCACTGAGATTAAGAAAAGCAGTAGCTTAAAAAATTAAGTACTTCCTGGTATGGTTACTGTACTGGTAACTCCCCAAAGAATCTGGATTGTGGAGAGGGAACAGAGAAAAAAGCTCATTTAGGAACTGCACTTACGAAGGGGGTAGGCTGCTGTATATCAGGGAGTAAACCTTCTGAGAATAAAAACAGCTGGAGCTTCTTAAGGTAATTACACAGGGGAAAGGATAATGTACTGGGAACTCCTCACAAGAATCTGATTTGTGGTGAGGGGAGAGAGATAAAAGCTCATTTAGGAACGACATGAACATGCTGCGTAGGTAGCTGTTTATCAGTAAATATCTCCACTGAGATTAAGAAAAGCAGTAGCTTAATAAATTAAGTACGTCCTGGTATGGTTACTGTACTGGTAACTCCCCAAACAATCTGTATTGTGGTGAGGGAACAGAGAAAAAAGCTCATTTAGGACCTGCACTTACGAAGGGGTTAGGCAGCTGTATATCAGGGAGTAAACCTTCTGAGAATAAAAACAGCTAGAGCTTGTTAAGGTAATTACACAGGGGAAAGGATAATGTACTGGGAACTCCTCAGAAGAATCTGATTTGTGGTGAGGGGAGAGAGATAAAAGCTCATTTAGGAACGACATGAACATGCTGCATAGGTAGCTGTTTATCAGTAAATATCTCCACTGAGATTAAGAAAAGCAGTAGCTTAATAAATTAAGTACTTCCTGGTATGGTTACTGTACTGGTAACTCCCCAAAGAATCTGGATTGTGGTGAGGGAACAGAGAAAAAAGCTCATTTAGGACCTGCACTTACGAAGGGGTTAGGCAGCTGTATATCAGGGAGTAAACCTTCTGAGAATAAAAACAGCTAGAGCTTGTTAAGGTAATTACACAGGGGAAAGGATAATGTACTGGGAACTCCTCAGAAGAATCTGATTTGTGGTGAGGGGAGAGAGATAAAAGCTCATTTAGGAACGACATGAACATGCTGCATAGGTAGCTGTTTGTCTGTCAATATCTCCACTGAGATTAAGAAAAGCAGTAGCTTAATAAATTAAGTACTTCCTGGTATGGTTACTGTACTGGTAACTCCCCAAAGAATCTGGATTGTGGTGACGGAACAGAGAAAAAAGCTCATTTAGGACCTGCACTTACGATGGGGGTAGGCAGTTGTATATCAGGGAGTAAACATTCTGAGAATAAAAACAGCTGGAGCTTGTTAAGGTAATTACACAGGGGAAAGGATAATGTACTGGGAACTCCTCAGAAGAATCTGATTTGTGGTGAGGGGAGAGAGATAAAAGCTCATTTAAGAACGACGTGAACATACTGCGTAGGTAGCTGTTTATCACTAAATATTTCCACTGAGATTAAGAAAAGCAGTAGCTTAAAAAATTAAGTACTTCCTGGTATGGTTACTGTACTGGTAACTCCCCAAAAGAATCTGTATTGTGGTGAGGGAACAGAGAAAAAATCTCATTTAGGACCTGCACTTACCAAGGGGGTAGGCTGCTGTATATCAGGGAGTAAACCTTCTGAGAATAAAAACAGCTGGAGCTTGTTAAGGTAATTACACAGGGGAAAGGATAATGTACTGGGAACTCCTCAGAAGAATCTGATTTGTGGTGAGGGGAGAGAGATAAAAGCTCATTTAGGAACGACATGAACATGCTGGGTAGGTAGCTGTTTATCAGTAAATATCTCCACTGAGATTAAGAAAAGCAGTAGCTTAATAAATTAAATACTTCCTGGTATGGTTACTGTACTGGTAACTCCCCAAAAGAATCTGGATTGTGGTGAGGGAACAGAGAAAAAAGCTCATTTAGGACCTGCACTTACCAAGGGGGTAGGCAGCAGTATATCAGGGATTAAACCTTCTGAGAATAAAAACAGCTGGAGCTTGTTAAGGTAATTACACAGGGGAAAGGATAATGTACTGGGAACTCATCAGAAGAATCTGAATTGTGGTGAGCGGAGAGAGATAAAAGCTCATTTAGGAACGACATGAACATGCTGCGTAGGTAGCTGTTTATCAGTAAATATCTCCACTGAGATTAAGAAAAGCAGTAGCTTAATAAATTAAGTACTTCCTGGTATGGTTACTGTACTGGTAACTCCCCAAAGAATCTGGATTGTGGTGACGGAACAGAGAAAAAAGCTCATTTAGGTCCTGCACTTACGAAAGGGGTAGGCAGTTGTATATCAGGGAGTAAACCTTCTGAGAATAAAAACAGCTGGAGCTTGTTAAGGTAATTACACAGGGGAAAGGATAATGTACTGGGAACTCCTCAGAAGAATCTGATTTGTGGTGAGGGGAGAGAGATAAAAGCTCATTTAGGAACGACGTGAACATGCTGCGTAGGTAGCTGTTTATCAGTAAATATCTCCACTGAGATTAAGAAAAGCAGTAGCTTAAAAAATTAAGTACTTCCTGGTATGGTTACTGTACTGGTAACTCCCCAAAAGAATCTGGATTGTGGAGAGGGAACAGAGAAAAAAGCTCATTTATGAACTGCACTTACGAAGGGGGTAGGCAGCTGTATATCAGGGAGTAAACCTTCTGAGAATAAAAACAGCCGGAGCTTGTTAAGGTAATTACACAGGGGAAAGGATAATGTACTGGGAACTCCTCAGAAGAATCTGATTAGTGGTGAGGGGAGAGAGATAAAAGCTCATTTAAGACCTGCACTTAGGAAGGGGGTAGGCAGCTGTATATCAGGGAATATCCCTTCTGAGAATAAAAACAGCTGGAGCTTGTTAAGGTTATTACACAGGGGAAAGGATAATGTACTGGGAACTCCTCAGAAGAATCTGATTTGTGGTGAGGGGAGAGAGATAAAAGCTCATTTAGGAACGACATGAACATGCTGCGTAGCTAGCTGTTTGTCAGTCATTATCTCCACTGAGATTAAGAAAAGCAGTAGCTTAATAAATTAAGTACTTCCTGGTATGGTGACTGTACTGGTAACTCCCCGAAAGAATCTGGATTGTGGTGAGGGAACAGAGAAAAAAGCTCATTTAGGACCTGCACTTACGAAGGGGGTAGGCAGCTGTATATCAGGGAGTAAACCTTCTGAGAATAAAAACTGCTGGAGCTTGTTAAGGTAATTACACAGTGGAAAGGATAATGTACTGGGAACTCCTCAGAAGAATCTGATTTGTGGTGAGGGGAGAGAGATAAAAGCTCATTTAGGAACGACATGAACATGCTGCGTAGGTAGCTGTTTATCAGTAAATACCTCCACTGAGATTAAGAAAAGCAGTAGATTAATAAATTAAGTACTTCCTGGTATGGTTACTGTAGTGGTAACTCCCCAAAAGAATCTGGATTGTGGTGAGGGAACAGAGAAAAAAGCTCATTTAGGACCTGCACTTACGAAGGGGTTAGGCAGCTATATATCAGGGAGTAAACCTTCTGAGAATAAAAACAGCTGGAGCTTGTTATGGTAATTACACAGGGAAAAGGATAATGTACTGGGAACTCCTCAGAAGAATCTGATTTGTGGTGAGGGGAGAGAGATAAAAGCTCATTTATGAACCACATGAACATGCTGCATACGTAGCTGTTTATTAGCAAATATATCCACTGAGATTAAGAAAAGCAGTAGCTTAATAAATTAAGTACTTCCTGGTATGGTTACTGTACTGGTAACTCCCCAAAGATTCTGGATTGTGGTGACGGAACAGAGAAAAAAGCTCATTTAGGACCTGCACTTACGAAGGGGGTAGGCAGTTGTATATCAGGGAGTAAACCTTCTGAGAACAAAAACTGCTGGAGCTTGTTAAGGTAATTACACAGGGGAAAGGATAATGTACTGGGAACTCCTCAGAAGAATCTGATTTGTGGTGAGGGGAGAGAGAAAAAGCTCATTTAGGAACGACGTGAACATGCTGCGTAGGTAGCTGTTTATCAGTAAATATCTCCACTGAGATTAAGAAAAGCAGTAGCTTAAAAAATTAAGTACTTCCTGGTATGGTTACTGTACTGGTAACTCCCCAAAGAATCTGGATTGTGGAGAGGGAACAGAGAAAAAAGCTCATTTAGGAACTGCACTTACGAATGGGGTAGGCTGCTGTATATCAGGGAGTAAACCTTCTGAGAATAAAAACAGCTGGAGCTTGTTAAGGTAATTACACAGGGGAAAGGATAATGTACTGGGAACTCCTCACAAGAATCTGATTTGTGGTGAGGGGAGAGAGATAAAAGCTCATTTAGGAACGACATGAACATGCTGCGTAGGTAGCTGTTTATCAGTAAATATCTCCACTGAGATTAAGAAAAGCAGTAGCTTAATAAATTAAGTACGTCCTGGTATGGTTACTGTACTGGTAACTCCCCAAAGAATCTGTATTGTGGTGAGGGAACAGAGAAAAAAGCTCATTTAGGACCTGCACTTACGAAGGGGGTAGGCAGCTGTATATCAGGGAGTAAACCTTCTGAGAATAAAATCAGCTGAAGCTTGTTAAGGTAATTACACAGGGGAAAGGATAATGTACTGGGAACTCCTCAGAAGAATCTGATTTGTGGTGAGGGGAGAGAGATAAAAGCTCATTTAGGACCTGCACTTACGAAGGGGGTAGGCAGCTGTATATCAGGGAGTATCCCTTCTGAGAATAAAAACAGCTGGAGCTTGTTAAGGTAATTACACAGGGAAAGGATAATGTACTGGAACTCCTCAGAAGAATCTGATTTGTGGTGAGGGGAGAGAGATAAAAGCTCATTTAGGAACGACATGAACATGCTGCGTAGGTAGCTGTTTATCTCTCCACTGAGATTAAGAAAAGAAGTAGCTTAATAAATTAAGTACTTCCTGGTATGGTTACTGTACTGGTAACTCCCCGAAAGAATCTGGATTGTGGTGAGGGAACAGAGAAAAAAGCTCATTTAGGACCTGCACTTACGAAGGGGGTAGGCAGCTGTATATCAGGGAGTAAACCTTCTGAGAATAAAATCTGCTGGAGCTTGTTAAGGTACTTACACAGTGGAAAGGATAATGTACTGGGAACTCCTCAGAAGAATCTGATTTGTGGTGAGGGGAGAGAGATAAAAGCTCATTTAGGAACGACATGAACATGCTGCGTAGGTAGCTGTTTATCAGTAAATATCTCCACTGAGATTAAGAAAAGCAGTAGCTTAATAAATTAAGTACTTCCTGGTATGGTTACTGTACTGGTAACTCCCCAAAGAATCTGGATTGTGGTGACGGAACAGAGAAAAAAGCTCATTTAGGACCTGCACTTACGAAAGGGGTAGGCAGTTGTATATCAGGGAGTAAACCTTCTGAGAATAAAAACAGCTAGAGCTTGTTAACGTAATTACACAGGGGAAAGGATAATGTACTGGGAACTCCTCAGAAGAATCTGATTTGTGGTGAGGGGAGAGAGATAAAAGCTCATTTAGGAACGACGTGAACATGCTGCGTAGGTAGCTGTTTATCAGTAAATATCGCCACTGAGATTAAGAAAAGCAGTAGCTTAAAAAATTAAGTACTTCCTGGTATGGTTACTGTACTGGTAACTCCCCAAAAGAATCTGGATTGTGGAGAGGGAACAGAGAAAAAAGCTCATTTATGAACTGCACTTACGAAGGGGGTAGGCTGCTGTATATCAGGGAGTAAACCTTCTGAGAATAAAAACAGCTGGAGCTTGTTAAGGTAATTACACAGGGGAAAGGATAATGTACTGGGAACTCCTCACAAGAATCTGATTTGTGGTGAGGGGAGAGAGATAAAAGCTCATTTAGGAACGACATGAACATGCTGCGTAGGTAGCTGTTTATCAGTAAATATCTCCACTGAGATTAAGAAAAGCAGTAGCTTAATAAATTAAGTACGTCCTGGTATGGTTACTGTACTGGTAACTCCCCAAAGAATCTGTATTGTGGTGAGGGAACAGAGAAAAAAGCTCATTTAGGACCTGCACTTACGAAGGGGGTAGGCAGCTGTATATCAGGGAGTAAACCTTCTGAGAATAAAATCAGCTGAAGCTTGTTAAGGTAATTACACAGGGGAAAGGATAATGTACTGGGAACTCCTCAGAAGAATCTGATTTGTGGTGAGGGGAGAGAGATAAAAGCTCATTTAGGACCTGCACTTACGAAGGGGGTAGGCAGCTGTATATCAGGGAGTATCCCTTCTGAGAATAAAAACAGCTGGAGCTTGTTAAGGTAATTACACAGGGAAAGGATAATGTACTGGAACTCCTCAGAAGAATCTGATTTGTGGTGAGGGGAGAGAGATAAAAGCTCATTTAGGAACGACATGAACATGCTGCGTAGGTAGCTGTTTATCTCTCCACTGAGATTAAGAAAAGAAGTAGCTTAATAAATTAAGTACTTCCTGGTATGGTTACTGTACTGGTAACTCCCCGAAAGAATCTGGATTGTGGTGAGGGAACAGAGAAAAAAGCTCATTTAGGACCTGCACTTACGAAGGGGGTAGGCAGCTGTATATCAGGGAGTAAACCTTCTGAGAATAAAATCTGCTGGAGCTTGTTAAGGTACTTACACAGTGGAAAGGATAATGTACTGGGAACTCCTCAGAAGAATCTGATTTGTGGTGAGGGGAGAGAGATAAAAGCTCATTTAGGAACGACATGAACATGCTGCGTAGGTAGCTGTTTATCAGTAAATATCTCCACTGAGATTAAGAAAAGCAGTAGCTTAATAAATTAAGTACTTCCTGGTATGGTTACTGTACTGGTAACTCCCCAAAGAATCTGGATTGTGGTGACGGAACAGAGAAAAAAGCTCATTTAGGACCTGCACTTACGAAAGGGGTAGGCAGTTGTATATCAGGGAGTAAACCTTCTGAGAATAAAAACAGCTAGAGCTTGTTAACGTAATTACACAGGGGAAAGGATAATGTACTGGGAACTCCTCAGAAGAATCTGATTTGTGGTGAGGGGAGAGAGATAAAAGCTCAATTAGGAACGACGTGAACATGCTGCGTAGGTAGCTGTTTATCAGTAAATATCGCCACTGAGATTAAGAAAAGCAGTAGCTTAAAAAATTAAGTACTTCCTGGTATGGTTACTGTACTGGTAACTCCCCAAAAGAATCTGGATTGTGGAGAGGGAACAGAGAAAAAAGCTCATTTATGAACTGCACTTACGAAGGGGGTAGGCTGCTGTATATCAGGGAGTAAACCTTCTGAGAATAAAAACAGGTGGAGCTTGTTAAGGTAATTACACAGGGGAAAGGATAATGTACTGGGAACTCCTCAGAAGAATCTGATTAGTGGTGAGGGGAGAGATATAAAAGCTCATTTAAGACCTGCACTTAGGAAGGGGGTAGGCAGCTGTATATCAGGGAATATCCCTTCTGAGAGTAAAAACAGCTGGAGCTTGTTAAGGTTATTACACAGGGGAAAGGATAATGTACTGGGAACTCCTCAGAAGAATCTGATTTGTGGTTAGGGGAGAGAGATAAAAGCTCATTTAGGAACGACATGAACATGCTGCGTAGCTAGCTGTTTGTCAGTAATTATCTCCACTGAGATTAAGAAAAGCAGTAGCTTAATAAATTAAGTACTTCCTGGTATGGTTACTGTACTGGTAACTCCCCGAAAGAATCTGGATTGTGGTGAGGGAACAGAGAAAAAAGCTCATTTAGGACCTGCACTTACGAAGGGGGTAGGCAGCTGTATATCAGGGAGTAAACCTTCTGAGAATAAAAACTGCTGGAGCTTGTTAAGGTAATTACACAGTGGAAAGGATAATGTACTGGGAACTCCTCAGAAGAATCTGATTTGTGGTGAGGGGAGAGAGATAAAAGCTCATTTAGGAACGACATGAACATGCTGCGTAGGTAGCTGTTTATCAGTAAATACCTCCACTGAGATTAAGAAAAGCAGTAGATTAATAAATTAAGTACTTCCTGGTATGGTTACTGTACTGGTAACTCCCCAAAAGAATCTGGATTGTGGTGAGGGAACAGAGAAAAAAGCTCATTTAGGACCTGCACTTACGAAGGGGTTAGGCAGCTATATATCAGGGAGTAAACCTTCTGAGAATAAAAACAGCTGGAGCTTGTTAAGGTAATTACACAGGGGAAAGGATAATGTACTGGGAACTCCTCAGAAGAATCTGATTTGTGGTGAGGGGAGAGAGATAAAAGCTCATTTATGAACCACATGAACATGCTGCATACGTAGCTGTTTATCAGCAAATATCTCCACTGAGATTAAGAAAAGCAGTAGCTTAATAAATTAAGTACTTCCTGGTATGGTTACTGTACTGGTAACTCCCCAAAGAATCTAGATTGTGGTGACGGAACAGAGAAAAAAGCTCATTTAGGACCTGCACTTACGAAGGGGGTAGGCAGTTGTATATCAGGGAGTAAACCTTCTGAGAACAAAAACTGCTGGAGCTTGTTAAGGTAATTACACAGGGGAAAGGATAATGTACTGGGAACTCCTCAGAAGAATCTGATTTGTGGTGAGGGGAGAGAGATAAAAGCTCATTTAGGAACGACGTGAACATGCTGCGGAGGTAGCTGTTTATCAGTAAATATCTCCACTGAGATTAAGAAAAGCAGTAGCTTAAAAAATTAAGTACTTCCTGGTATGGTTACTGTACTGGTAACTCCCCAAAGAATCTGGATTGTGGAGAGGGAACAGAGAAAAAAGCTCATTTAGGAACTGCACTTACGAAGGGGGTAGGCTGCTGTATATCAGGGAGTAAACCTTCTGAGAATAAAAACAGCTGGAGCTTGTTAAGGTAATTACACAGGGGAAAGGATAATGTACTGGGAACTCCTCACAAGAATCTGATTTGTGGTGAGGGGAGAGAGATAAAAGCTCATTTAGGAACGACATGAACATGCTGCGTAGGTAGCTGTTTATCAGTAAATATCTCCACTGAGATTAAGAAAAGAAGTAGCTTAATAAATTAAGTACGTCCTGGTATGGTTACTGTACTGGTAACTCCCCAAAGAATCTGTATTGTGGTGAGGGAACAGAGAAAAAAGCTCATTTAGGACGAGCACTTACGAAGGGGGTAGGCAGCTGTATATCAGGGAGTAAACCTTCTGAGAATAAAATCAGCTGGAGCTTGTTAAGGTAATTACACAGGGGAAAGGATAATGTACTGGGAACTCCTCAGAAGAATCTGATTTGTGGTGAGGGGAGAGAGATAAAAGCTCATTTAGGAACGACATGAACATGCTGCGTAGGTAGCTGTTTATCAGTAAATATCTCCACTGAGATTAAGAAAAGCAGTAGCTTAATAAATTAAGTACTTCCTGGTATGGTTACTGTACTGGTAACTCCCCAAAGAATCTGGATTGTGGTGAGGGAACAGAGAAAAAAGCTCATTTAGGACCTGCACTTACGAAGGGGTTAGGCAGCTGTATATCAGGGAGTAAACCTTCTGAGAATAAAAACAGCTAGAGCTTGTTAAGGTAATTACACAGGGGAAAGGATAATGTACTGGGAACTCCTCAGAAGAATCTGATTTGTGGTGAGGGGAGAGAGATAAAAGCTCATTTAGGAACGACATGAATATGCTGCGTAGGTAGCTGTTTATCTGTAAATATCTCCACTGAGTTTAAGAAAAGCAGTAGCTTAATAAATTAAGTACTTCCTGGTATGGTTACTGTACTGGTAACTCCCCAAAGAATCTGGATTGTGGTGAGGGAACAGAGAAAAAAGCTCATTTAGGACCTGCACTTACGAAGGGGGTAGGCAGCTGTATATCAGGGAGTAAACCTTCTTAGAATAAAAACAGCTGGAGCTTGTTAAGGTAATTACACAGGGGAAAGGATAATGTACTGGGAACACCTCAGAAGAAACTGATTTGTGGTGAGGGGAGAGAGATAAAAGCTCATTTATGAACGACGTGAACATGCTGCGTAGGTAGCTGTTTATCAGTAAATATCTCCACTGAGATTAAGAAAAGCAGTAGCTTAAAAAATTAAGTACTTCCTGGTATGGTTACTGTACTGGTAACTCCCCAAAGAATCTGGATTGTGGTGAGGGAACAGAGAAAAAAGCTCATTTAGGACCTGCACTTACGAAGGGGGTAGGCAGCTGTATATCAGGGAGTAAACCTTCTGAGAATAAAAACAGCTGGAGCTTGTTAAGGTAATTACACAGGGGAAAGGATAATGTACTGGGAACTCCTCAGAAGAATCTGATTTGTGGTGAGGGGAGAGAGATAAAAGCTCATTTAGGAACGACATGAACATGCTGCATACGTAGCTGTTTATCAGTAAATATCTCCACTGAGATTAAGAAAAGCAGTAGCTTAATAAATTAAGTACTTCCTGGTATGGTTACTGTACTGGTAACTCCCCAAAAGAATCTGGATTGTGGTGAGGGAAGAGAGAAAAAAGCTCATTTAGGACCTGCACTTACGAAGGGGGTAGGCAGCTGTATATCAGGGAGTAAACCTTCTGAGAATAAAGACAGCTGGAGCTTGTTAAGGTAATTACACGGGGGAATGGGTAATGTACTGGGAACTCCTCAGAAGAATCTGATTTGTGGTGAGGGGAGAGAGATAAAAGCTCATTTAGGAACGACATGAACATGCTGCGTGGGTAGCTGTTTATCAGTAAATATCTCCACTGAGATTAAGAAAAGCAGTGTCTTAATAAATTAAGTACTTCCTGGTATGGTAACTGAACTGGTAACTCCCCAAAAGAATCTGGATTGTGGTGACGGAACAGAGAAAAAAGCTCATTTAGGACCTGCACTTACGAAGGGGGTAGGCAGTTGTATATCAGGGAGTAAAGCTTCTGAGAATAAAAAAAGCTGGAGCTTGTTAAGGTAATTACACAGGGGAAAGGATAATGTACTGGGAACTCCTCAGAAGAATCTGATTTGTGGTGAGGGGAGAGAGATAAAAGCTCATTTAAGAACGACGTGAACATACTGCGTAGGTAGCTGTTTATCACTAAATATTTCCACTGAGATTAAGAAAAGCAGTAGCTTAAAAAATTAAGTACTTCCTGGTATGGTTACTGTACTGGTAACTCCCCAAAAGAATCTGTATTGTGGTGAGGGAACAGAGAAAAAAGCTCATTTAGGACCTGCACTTACCAAGGGGGTAGGCTGCTGTATATCAGGGAGTAAACCTTCTGAGAATAAAAACAGCTGGTGCTTGTTAAAGTAATTACAGAGGGGAAAGGATAATGTACTGGGAACTCCTCAGAAGAATCTGATTTGTGGTGAGGGGAGAGAGATAAAAGCTCATTTAGGAACGACATGAACATGCTGGGTAGGTAGCTGTTTATCAGTAAATATCTCCACTGAGATTAAGAAAAGCAGTAGCTTAATAAATTAAATACTTCCTGGTATGGTTACTGTACTGGTAACTCCCCAAAAGAATCTGGATTGTGGTGAGGGAACAGAGAAAAAAGCTCATTTAGGACCTGCACTTACCAAGGGGGTAGGCAGCAGTATATCAGGGATTAAACCTTCTGAGAATAAAAACAGCTGGAGCTTGTTAAGGTAATTACACAGGGGAAAGGATAATGTACTGGGAACTCCTCAGAAGAATCTGATTTGTGGTGAGCGGAGAGAGATAAAAGCTCATTTAGGAACGACATGAACATGCTGCGTAGGTAGCTGTTTATCAGTAAATATCTCCACTGAGATTAAGAAAAGCAGTAGCTTAATAAGTTAAGTACGTCCTGGTATGGTTACTGTACTGGTAACTCCCCAAAGAATCTGGATTGTGGTGAGGGAACAGAGAAAAAAGCTCATTTAGGACCTGCACTTACGAAGGGGGTAGGCAGCTGTATATCAGGGAGTAAACCTTCTGAGAATAAAAACAGCTGGAGCTTGTTAAGGTAATTACACAGGGGAAAGGATAATGTACTGGGAAATCCTCAGAAGAATTTGATTTGTGGTGAGGGGAGAGAGATAAAAGCTCATTTAGGAACGACATGAACATGCTGCGTAGGTAGCTGTTTATCAGTAAATATCTCCACTGAGATTAAGAAAAGCAGTAGCTTAATAAATTAAGTACTTCCTGCTATGGATACTGTACTGGTAACTCCCCAAAGAATCTGGATTGTGGTGAGGGAACAGAGAAAAAAGCTCATTTAGGACCTGCACTTACGAAGGGGGTAGGCAGCTGTATATCAGGGAGTAAACCTTCTGAGAATAAAAACAGCTGGAGCTTGTTAAGGTAATTACACAGGGGAAAGGATAATGTACTGGGAATTCCTCAGAAGAATCTGATTTGTGGTGAGGGGAGAGAGATAAAAGCTCATTTAGGAACGACATGAACATGCTGCGTAGGTAGCTGTTTATCAGTAAATATCTCCACTGAGATTAAGAAAAGCAGTAGCTTAATAAATTAAGTACTTCCTCGTATGGTTACTGTCCTGGTAACTCCCCAAAAGAATCTGGATTGTGGTGAGGGAACAGAGAAAAAAGCTCATTTAGGACCTGCACTTACGAAGGGGGTAGGCAGCTGTATATCAGGGAGTAAACCTTCTGAGAATAAAAACAGCTGGAGCTTGTTAAGGTAATTACACAGGGGAAAGGATAATGTACTGGGAACTCCTCAGAAGAATCTGATTTGTGTTGAGGTTAGAGAGATAAAAGCTCATTTAGGAACGACATTAACATGCTGATTAGGTAGCTGTTTATCAGTAAATATCTCCACTGAGATTAAGAAAAGCAGTAGCTTAATAAATTAAGTACTTCCTGGTATGGTTACTGTACTGGTAACTCCCCAAAAGAATCTGGATTGTGGTGAGGGAACAGAGAAAAAAGCTCATTTAGGACCTGTGTTGAACCTGGGTAACTGCAGTCGAAATCAGGACACGGGGGATGCAAGGCGAGTGAACCAATGCATACTTTATTCCAAGAGGGCCAGGGTTTATATAGGCTTAGAAACCAATTTTACAATTACAGGGTAAAAGATCAATACAGCATGACATTTTTTCAAATACAGAAGTGGAGGAAATATCCTACTGTGAGGGCAGGAACTTGATACAAATGCCTTTCTAATTACAGGAGGTAGTGACTACATAGATTATTGATATCAAAACGAGGAACTGTATACAACCGAGGTAGAACTATAATTATCTCCTGCCTACTATCTCCTTAAGGCTAGATAACATCAATCTTGACTTCTCCAAATACTTGTGAAATAACAGTGAGGAGACTTTCCTGTTTACAGTGAGAATCTAGTGAGGAGACTTTCCTGTTTACAGAGAGAATCTAACACTAAAGGCAGCTGGTCTAGCAAGTCTCCTCAGGGAGACTTGCTAAGTAGGGGGAAACAGGAGATTCTCACAACTGGTGGCTTCCTTTGGCCCACAAACACCAGAAACTCCTTACTGGGAATATATTCCCAAGGGCCTATTAGTGTGCTAATGATGCATCAGAGTAACCTTGCCGGGGCTAAATTTTTCCACTGGTTGGAGACTTTAATTCTCCAACAATTCCCCCTTTTTTATTAATTTTCCACAGCCGCTTCTCTGGAAAGTTTAAGGGCAGTGAGTAAATCATCAGAGGAATTATTCCTAGTGTAACGCTTCATTATAGCTATGATAGAACAATATCCTAAGAAAAAGACACATATCCTAAGTATTAAGGCAATAGAAGCACTTCCAACACTATGGGTAATACTTTGCCACCACCCCCCTAGGGTCTAGTCCTTCTAAGGTCTGAGCTAGTCCTTGGGCTATGTCATCAATAGAGGAGGCATCTGGCAATTCCTTTTGAAAAGCTTCAAAAACCTCCCTGTACAAGCTTTGTTCACTTAACGTACCATTTAGTAGGGCTCCATCTATAAGCATTTGTATATCATTCCATTCATATTCAGAGGCATTATATTTATAAGGTGTTACACAGACATGACTAGAATTCCAATCGCAAGTCAAAAACAATCGTTGTTGTAAAGACAGATATTTCTGTCCAAGCCAAAACACTCCTCCTTTAACAGCTTCTATCTCATCTTGAAGGTGGGCATTTACTTCCAGCTGGTGTTGCCACAGATTGTGGGAGTCCTGGTGCCACTGCACCATAAAGTCATGAGTTTGTACAGATTGTCGCAATGCGGCTCCGGATACTGCTGCAGTTGTAGCAATGGCAATCAGTCCAACGAGTCCTGCAATAATCAGTCCAAAGGCATGACGACTCCTCTTCAGAAGCCGCTTAAAAAAACTGCATTACTAATCCTTGTACAGGTCCTCCAGCCCAGGGACGATGCATACGAACAGGGACCCAAAGTGAGTTGCGCTGGGTTAAAATCATGATCCTATCTTGACTAAAAATAAAGGTGACATTGTTATTCAAGCAAGTATACAATTTACAATTTATGCTGGTACTGGCATTCTTAGTTTTGTTTATGGGGCCGACCATCAGGACTTGTGGAAAATGAACACAAGCAGAGATATTATAGGTCTTTACAACTGTGAAGTTGTAGGAGGCCGAGGATCCTTTAGTTCCTGAGTAAGTTCCATTGGCCAGCAATACAGGAGCCTGAGAAGCTGCTAATTTCTAGAGATGATGTTGTGGAGGAAATAGCCTGTTTCCATGGGCGAGAGCAGGCCGGCGGTCACTAAAGCCTGCTCCAAACCACCCTAAAAGCTGTTTAGCAGACATGGACATGCTCATAGATAAAGTAGGTTCACAAGATGAGTTATATTCAGTGCAGTTTTTAAACCACACACCAAAAGGTCCCCAATCATACCAAGTATGCTGGGATGTATTCCAAATAGTTGGAAAAATTCCTCGACAACTTTCCCAATGTCTTTCAGTAAAGTTCAGGTTCAGATAAGTAAAATTGTCACATTTAGGCAGGCCAGCAGGAATAGGATAATTATCTAATTTATAGGTATGAGATCCCACAGACCAGGAAGACAGTCTAATCAGCCGAGTTCTACTGGAGTTATATGAACCTCCATGCTGAATCCAATATTGATATCTAAAAGGGTAACATGGGGAGCGGCCTTGACAGATAGCTTTAGAGAACTGAGAATAAGAGAAGTTAAATGATCTTTCCTCTTCCATAGGAAAGACTGGAATGCCAGACCCATAGGGGGAGAGAGTAAATTAGTAATAGATGTAAAAGAGACAGGGGCTTTTGTCCATAAGTATGGACATAAAGGA
Source organism: Perognathus longimembris pacificus (assembly GCF_023159225.1). NCBI lineage: Eukaryota > Metazoa > Chordata > Mammalia > Rodentia > Heteromyidae > Perognathus > Perognathus longimembris. The sequence goes on along the minus strand of NW_025961936.1, from coordinate 57,145 downwards.
TGGTTAGAAATATAGGCCCAATACATTACCTCTGATGTAGCCCCTACAGGTTACCAGTGCACACCTGTCCATTAGAATGGCCTTATCACTTGGATGAGAATGTTTCACCCCGGTCTTGATGCACAGAGGGGTGTTTGTTGCTGGATCCACTGGAGCAGGTGCTAGAAAGATGGGCTGTCTTCTGTAGAACATAAGCATACCCTCGCCCCTGGGTTAACTCCCCGGGACCCAATCTAGCCCAACCCCCAATCTATTCCAAACTGGCTGTGGTTTGTTTTGCATAGGCGGAGCTAGGAAGTGTCGCTCAGCTCTTGCTAAAACATCTCCTTGAGGCAAATTTAAAAAGTTAAGGACAAATAGTGCTTCTGCAATAACGGCTCGGGCTGTTTTATAAATACTTTTCATAGAAGTTGCATATCCCTCCGTACTATCCATACTCCCCCTCTTTAGTTTTTTAATTTGTGTTTTTAATGTATAATGAGCTCTTTCTACTATACCTTGACCTTGAGGATTGTATTCAATTCCTGTAACATGAAAAATGTTATGAAATTCTAAAAATTTTCGTACTTGTTTACTGGAATAAGCTGGTGCATTGTCAGTTTTTATTTGAGAAGGAATCCCCATGACTGCGAACGTTTCTAGTAAATGTTGAATGACATGAGTCCCTTTTTCCCCTGGTAGAGGAGTTGCCCAAATAAAAGAAGAATATGTATCAATGGATACATGCACATATTGTAAGCGGCCAAATTCAGGGATGTGTGTTACATCCATTTGCCAAATTTTATTAGGAGCAGTTCCTGACGTGTCAATTAATTTTTGAGGGCTACATAAATCCGAATCTCCTTGAAGAATGGAAAATAGATTAGGAATTCTGGGAATTCCTAAGGAAGGGCGAAGCTGTTGGGGTTCTGGACACCCCCTTTCTCCCCCCACGGGGAGAATGGTAACCACAAACTCTATGAAAGAGCACTCAGCCTGGCCCTCCGCCAGCGGAAGGCCAAAGGCGTGCTCACATGGGCAAACGCTAAGTTGAGGACGGGTTGCTGAAGCTTCCCCTCCCCCCCAGTCCCCCCCACATGTTACCAAGGGCGGAGGCGAAAAGGAAGGCATCAGGGACACGCTGCGGTGGTGAAAAGCGTCTCAAAGACTTTAATATGGAAGGGCACTTATATAGAAGTAATGGCGGGAAAGAAAGGGGGCTGGCCAAAGGGTCAGTCATAGGCTAGGGGTCACGTTCATCAAGTGACATCACGAAACTTCCCTTGGTGGGCGGGACAACCCCATCATGGTGGCACGCACGTGTTCACCTCCCAAGGGGTGGAGGCCAGAAGGTGGGAGGGACTTCTATTGTCCCAAGGCTGGTGGAAGGGCAGTCTTTCCCAGGCCATAATGATCCCCAACATCTCCCCCTTTTTGTTTTTTTCAATAAGCAGGGGATGCTGTAAACACATGGCATGTGTGGGTATAAGGCAAATGCTGACATAAGATCTGTGGGGCCCCTTCCACAAAACTGGGGTGAAGGGTAGGTAAGGGTCCATCCATCTGGCTATGTCCAGAAGTCAGAATCCTCAGCTGGTTTCTGCCAAGTGCAGGAAGGTGCAGACAGCAGCCCTCTTTTGTTGGTGAGGTAGAAGCTGAAACTCTGGCATTCCCGGCAGTTCACAGTAGCTGATAACTCAAACATAAGTGATTAGTAAAACATTCTTTTATATAAACATTGAAGCCAAGGTGTTAAACCTTTGCATTTACCTTTTTAAACATTTCTATCATAAAACATTGGGGTTGAGTGTCAATACCCTCAGCTCCTATTTTCTTTCCAACGGGACTCCCCAAGTCTAGCAGCAGGGGGAGAGGAAAGGAAGAAGCATGGTGCAAAATTCCTTTGGTTTCTTTGTGTGACGCTGTAGGCAGTATTGCCCCAGCAAAACATTGAGCCATGAGACGCTCAAGAAGGAATCTAGAAAGCAAACAAGGAAAGGAAGCTTGGTTGCCTCCTACCGTAGGCAGTCCTACTTTCCATGAGCCATGAGATGCTCAAGAAGGAATCTAGAAAGCAAACAAGGAAAGGAAGCTTGGTTGCCTCCTACCGTAGGCAGTCCTACTTTCCATATTTTCATGGGAGAGCAGAAGTCCAACATGGTCCTCCTTTTCCTGGAGAGAACAAGAAAACATTTCTCCAGAGCGGGTGCTCTGGGTTTAATTTTCCAATCTGGAAAAACACATATACTGTACTCCATCCCACACTGATTCGGGATGATTTAAAATTTCTGGATAATTAACATAAGCATAACTAATCCTTAATTAATCCTAGGGAATCCTTAATTAATCCTGGGGAATACCTCCCCCTTTTGTTTTTTAAAATTATGACACCGGCGGCCACCAGGCAGGGAGTATGGATGGACGTCTCATCTTCTGTAGCTACTTCCTGCTGTCAAGGGGGCGACATAAATCAAGGGTCCCTGGTCAGCCTGGCAGTCCGGTGTAGCTGGCAAAAAGTCCCCATCATTACCATGAGTATGGTCACTAGGGCCAGAGAGCGCTATGGTTTTCTCCAGCCCCCCCTGAGTCTTTGGGCATACCCAGAAGTTTCCAAGGCTGGTGCCTCCAGGGTTCAGGCCTGTGTTAGGGTGACAACTGTGAACGGCAAATTCCCCATTGGTGATCTCAGCAAGAGATGTTATTCTGTCAAAAGACACTTTTGAAAAGGTCAGGCAAAGTATCGACAAGTTCTCAGAGCTGGTTGGCATGAATGGCATAGAACACACCCTGGGCATAAGCCAGGAACAGTTCCCTTTTGGAGCATAAACCCAATTGTAAAGTGAACGAGTAAGGAGAAACGACTGAAAGAAGTGGTTAATGATAGAAAACTGGTTTGGCATAGCCAGTCAGAGGCAAAATAAATAAATATATATATACACCTATATACAACTGGCAAAAAAGAAGAAAATGGACAGGAATTATCTCTCTCGATTTCCCGGCTCTGATCCATTTTGAAAGGGTGAAACAAGGCAGCTCCCTTTAGGATAATATGGCACCATTCTCCTCTCACTCCACTCCACCTTTCCGTCTCCTGGACTGGCTAAGTCCCAGGAATTTTAACGTTTGTGGCTGGAATTGCATTTTCCCATCCGCGTTTGAACTCGGGGCCTGAGCACTGTCCATGAGCACTTTCGCTCAAGGCTAGTGCTCTACCACTTGAGTCACGGTGCTGATTCAGCCTTTTGCTCGCTCTCTGTGGTTGAGCTCTCAATCTGGCTCTTTGCTGTTTAACTGGGAGGTGGGATTTTGGAGAGATTTTTTCCTTTTGCCCGGGCTGGCTTTGAACTATCCAGGGAGTCATAGTCCTACAAGCCCTTTTTATTCCCAATTGAGCAACAAGGAAAAAACACAACAGAGATAATCCATTTGTAAGTCGTTGAGAACTGACCAAAAACTGCTTGTGAAGGTTTGGCTATAACACTTAGAGAACATGAGATTTACATGCCATCAACTTGAATCACGCCATTGAATCCCACTGGCAAGTGAAAGAGAACACAGATAAATGACAACCAAGGGCAAAGGGTTAAAGCATTGTGGAATCCTCAGTCTCGGAAGTGGCTGCGTCCCTCATCCCCATTTGGCAAGTTCCATGCCATGCGATGGGGAACTCTAGGCAAGGCTGTAGTGGCTTCTCTTGCTCACATCTTGTTCTGGGTTGCCTGCAAAATTTCTATATAGATTGGTTAGGGTGTTTAAAATTTTTTCAGCATTTCTGGCTCTGGTATATCGATGCCCTTCTGGTTTAAGCAGGGTGAAAAGACTTTCTTAATCACAAAATTTAAAGACTTTCTTAATCACCAAATTTTACCTGGCTAGCTGTGACCACTAACATAACTATGGTGATTTAACCTGGAGTAACTGTTAGGATGGAACTATTCACATCCTCACAAGGCTCATAAATCATTCGAGCAGCTTCCAATGGGAGAGAGAGCAAAGAATCATTAGTAGTGAAACCAGGCAGTTTGGGAACAGACTGTGGTGGCAGCCACCGTCCATGCGGCTAGCACATCTATCCACCTGTATCCTATAAAACAATATATTAATCCTGGGTCAGGAAAGTTGAGGTTAATAGTCACATTTGTATGAAGCAATCTCAATTTCTTGATCTTGAGAGTTTATGAGAACACAGGAGAAAAAATGGGAAGGTAAAATCTTAATTTATGCCAAGAGTTGTTAAGGCTACATGCACACTTAACTTTTAACACACTGAGTATAAAATAACATGCTGATTTTATACCATTATGCTTTTACCACATGCTGCATATTTGAACCTTATGGAAACACACTGAATATAAAATAACATACTGGTGTACTTTTACCACATGTTGCATATTTGAACCTTATGGAAATTTTTATAGGCACCTTTATTTGCATCGAACATTGGGCTGAAAGCCTATTGCTATGCCTTTAAATCTTACCAACAACCACATGCGCGCGCGCACACACACACACACAAAAATACCTGAGCGCTCTTTAAAATTGCTTTGATTGGCCATTTAAATTTTCTGGAATTCCAGCGGCAAATGATATTAATTTGCCCATAATAGAACCACGTGGTTGAATAAAAAACAAAAGGGAAACCTGTTAATTACACACTCCCAACATGACAATTTTTAAATCACAGTGGACAAGCAAACCCTTTTATCCATCTAGAAAAACTCCAGTTGATTTTATATCTTTGAACTGGTAAACATGGAAGTTCAATCAAATTACCTATTGCTGTATCAAAACTCTTTGTTTTCCTTTTAATATTCCATTTTGGTTTATAACTTGAGACTTTCCTGGCTCCAACCCCGTCTGCAGCTGTGGTAAGTCTGACACAGAGAGAAAACATGCAGGCAAGCACAGCGGGGTGCTTGCCCCTCTCAGCTGCAGCGCAATCGGCCAGCCCAGGCGAGTCTGGCACGCCCCTCACCTGGGGGGAATGGGTGGGGCCCCGCCTCCAATATGGTGTGCCCCATTGTGCTCCACGTGTGTGTTAAGTCAGAGAAATCAGGATTCAACCAACTCACCCGAATTTCTGAGCTTAACGACCATCGGCGGGCATAAAGCAGTTTGCCGGGCTGCAGCAGGTCCAGCCACTCGGGGGCTGCTGCCGCCGCTGCTGCCGCCCACGCACCCCAACTGGGACGCCAGCCCATGGTCTAAACTGCACGCCACGCCTTTTTTTTTTTTTTTTTAACTCTATCCGCAGCTCTGCCGCCGCCATGCCACAGCTTCCCACATGGCGGAACCGGGCTTCCGCCACGCCGTGCTCGGCCCGCCACACTCGGCTGCCCAAATGCTACCGCAAAAGACGCCTGGTGCCGCCCGGGGCCACGCGGGCCCCAGCCCACGCAGCTCGCAAACCCGGGGCGGCACGGAGCCCAGTGTACTCACGCTCAGCCCGCGCAAGCCAAACCGCTCCGGCGCTCGGCCACCCACTGCTTCTCAAGCGCCACTGTGGGTGCCTGCCGTCTGGCCCGGGGCGCACAGAGCAGAACTAACCGACCCCAGCCCGGGGTCGCATTCCTCTTGCTCCGGCCCCACTGCTCCACTGACATGTTTCCGCGGGAGGCGCGCCCCGCTCCCTCCGCCGCCTGGCGCCAAATCGCCACGGCGGGGCAACTCTCTGGCGCCGCGTCCCACAAGCCTGTGTCTCCATGCTTCTGCCCCGTCTGGATGGGCAGGACCCTCCTCTAAAACCCTACTTAGCAATCTGTGGGGATACTGTACCCCGAACTTCTCGGCCGTACGATTCGGCCCCCGTCTGGGCGCCATTTATGTTGGGGTTCTGGACACCCCCTTTCTCCCCCCACGGGGAGAATGGTAACCACAAACTCTATGAAAGAGCACTCAGCCTGGCCCTCCGCCAGCGGAAGGCCAAAGGCGTGCTCACATGGGCAAACGCTAAGTTGAGGACGGGTTGCTGAAGCTTCCCCTCCCCCCCAGTCCCCCCCACATGTTACCAAGGGCGGAGGCGAAAAGGAAGGCATCAGGGACACGCTGCGGTGGTGAAAAGCGTCTCAAAGACTTTAATATGGAAGGGCACTTATATAGAAGTAATGGCGGGAAAGAAAGGGGGCTGGCCAAAGGGTCAGTCATAGGCTAGGGGTCACGTTCATCAAGTGACATCACGAAACTTCCCTTGGTGGGCGGGACAACCCCATCATGGTGGCACGCACGTGTTCACCTCCCAAGGGGTGGAGGCCAGAAGGTGGGAGGGACTTCTATTGTCCCAAGGCTGGTGGAAGGGCAGTCTTTCCCAGGCCATAATGATCCCCAACAGAAGCCAATTGATGTCCCTAGTAACTTTTGAAAATTAAGAGTTTTAAACTCTTCAGTACGAATTTTTATTAATTGGGGGGTAATTACTTCTCTTCTAACTAAATATCCCAGACTTAAATGGTTCTTCTGTTTAAATGAATTTTATCAGGGGCAATTATTAAATTATACTGTTGAAAGTCTAAAGGCAAAATTTGTAACAATTGTGATACAATATTTTTATCAGGTGCAGCAAATAATAAATCATTTTATTGAAAACCTGTAAAACAAACTGGAGTAGTAATTAAAACAATCATCTTGATAGCCATAGTTTTCCTATATCCAACTTAAAACAAACATTTTAAATTTCATATCTCAGAATACATTTTTGATCTCAAGTCTTTTACCAAGCCTGGTTGTATTAAAAGAAATCTGGAGCCTAGGTATCACCCATTGCTTCATGCTGCTTGTTTTTCACTTCCAAATTTCTTATCTAGAAAGGCATTCTACAACCTTTTAAAGTAGAGGCTTTCACACCTTTACTTCAGCCTGTATTTGCATAGAAAAACTGAAGCCCAGGGGGCACATTGCCTCCTGGTTGTCTGCTTTAAAAGAGCCATTTTCCTATATACAGAGAGTTAATGAAAGTTGTGTACTTCTATCCCCCATTAGTTTATATACTTTAAAATATTTACCTGATTATATGTGACTTAAGATAGTTAATCTTACTGTTACAGTACAGTTTACACTTAAAAAATTTAGTACCTGATTCATTAAAGTGATACCCAAAACAATTGTAACAAGAGTACACTTAGCAGTGTGCCCCAGAATTATAACCATGAGATTTCAGAGTTAGCATATTTGCCTTTTTAATACATTCAAATTGCAAACCTGTACAGAAATCGAGTTATATCAGGTAAATAAACTTTTAACTCTCCTTTAAGATATTCCAATTTTAATCCATCCTAAGGGGCAGATTTAGAAGTATCAGTCAAATCATACATTTTACCCTGAGGTTTCCAATGTTTATACCTGAAAACAAAAGAAATAAAAGAAAGGCCTCCATTGGCCTGTCCTATAGAATGGGCCTATCTCCATCCTACTCCTTAGAGCTTGATGAACTGCCTTGGGGCCAGCTTGCCCTCTCCCACTATGAATGGACGCCACCCTACGGCTGTCCCATCACGTGGATGGCTAAACTGCACTTTTGTCAGTTTACCCCTCACTACTGAGGATAGGTTCAAGGGCCCATGCTAAGTTCTTATTTATTTATTTATTTATTTATTTATTTTTAACCATGAATTAAAGAATTTTTTAACTATAGTTCCTTTTTAAAATAAAGTAATAATCCTTTAAAGCTTTTGGTAAAGCCCAAACTCGATGATCTTTTGAAGTTTAAAGTTAAACTAACCTATTTTTACATCATACATTTTTAATCTTGAACACATTCACACCCACATACATTTGTGTGCGCGCACACACACATACATACATTCACATATGTAGGTATTAATGTAAACAGAACTTAAAAGCAGTCCAAACAACTATCAGCCGTACATTTTTTAGTGGCAAAAGGTATATTTTCCAATCTTACTCTTGTAATGACCAAAACTTAAAACAAAACCTTTAATGAATGATTTTAGCATTGTTTAGTCTTATTCGCTAGGGCCTATTAGTTTTAGCAAAGTATCTTAGCATACTAAACACTTTTTAGCTGAAGATAACTGGGTTGGGGTCCCCTGGAGTATTACTGAGTCCACCTAGCACTTGACTCTTAGTGTTTACTCTCAGGCTAAGATTAGCCTAGCCGGCTGTTTGAACTCAGCTCTTAGCAGCCTGCACTTTTTCTGCCTTCTTGCAGAAGGAGACACAGTACCTAGTAAATGTTTTGCCCATAGACATGTAAATGGACAACAGAAATAAGGGAAACAAAAGTTTATGTTTAAAACTGGTACCAATCTCAAAGACAAAACTAGTCAAGACAAAACAGAACATAGAAACAGAGGCTTTTACGCCTTGGATGGCATGTCCAGCGTCCACAAGCTGCCAGCCAGAGTGATGGAAAGTCCATAGGGCCCTGAAAATTCTCAGGGGGATCCTCCCCAGTGGAGATTTCCATCCCCTGGCAATCAACCTGCCGAGGCCGCCCACCAGAGGACTTCTTTCCCAATTTAGCACTCCACTCGAAACACAACTAATCAAACAAGGACAAAGACACATGAAACATGCAGCGCAGGCGCAAATTAAAAGTGCAATTGCAGTAAAAATTCTCTTAAGAAGTAAAAGAAAAATCACTAGTCCTTCCCCAATTCCAGGCTGATGGACTAAAACAGGGAGTGTCAGCTCCCCTGCTAGTGCCTGGTTGTAAAGAAAAGATGATGGGGAAGCCTCCTTCACTGGAAGGGAGCCATGAGACGGCCCTGTATTACAGCTGTCCTAAATTGAGTGAATCTGGTCAATATCTTGATAATGACGGGGCTGTGCCACACCTCTGGTTGGAGGGGGTTCAATGACAGGAAAAGTTTGATAGCAAGAGAGAGAGGCAGAACCATAGGACTTAGATTAATTAAAGTAAAAGTGGGCTCCGCGGCCGCAATTATTTGTTCTTTACTTTCACCTTCCTGACTGCCCCTGGCAGATCGAAAGAGCATCTGCAGCACTTTGACTGCACTGCTGAGCTGCCTAAATTATCATTATTCTCTGAAGGAGCATAGGTAGAGGCTGAAGGCTTATTTGATGTTAATTTTTCTTTAACAAAACTGACAGGAGATAGTTCAGGTGTTGCCATGTCTTTTAGCTCCTGGCCAATTTGAGTTTTTACCTCCCCGGACAAATTATAAGCTTTCATAGCTTTTTCCACGTCAGCCTCTGGCTCAGCAGCTGATGTTATGATAGCATCAGGAGACATCATGCTCACGGCTGTATGTATTAATGCCCAAACAGACCAAAATGTAACTGGAACCTTGTCTCCACACCGATATTCATTTTCCATATTATTCTCTACTCGTTCCCAGACTTCTAAATCTAAAGTATCTCCCTCTGGGAACCATAGATTATACTCCACTACCTGTACACACTCATCTCTTTGTGAACACGAGACCATAGCTCCGTCCCATTTCAATACATGGTGGATAAAATTAGAAAATGGAGTTGGTTTAGCTTGTCCCATAACCCCGTAATTTTTTAAGAATAGGAGCTCACCACACAGATCCCTTGTCTCCTGTGAATTACACACAGATCCCTTGTCTCCTGTGAATTAAAAATATCTCTCACCTCACTCGAGAGCTCGGCAGTTCCGCAATCTCCTGTGGATCAAATGTCAGGTCCCTGGGTCCGGACGCCAGATGTTGAACCTGGGTAACTGCAGTCGAAATCAGGACACGGGGGATGCAAGGCGAGTGAACCAATGCATACTTTATTCCAAGAGGGCCAGGGTTTATATAGGCTTAGAAACCAATTTTACAATTACAGGGTAAAAGATCAATACAGCATGACATTTGTCTCAAATACAGAAGTGGAGGAAATTTCCTACTGTGAGGGCAGGAACTAGATACAAATGCCTTTCTAATTACAGGAGGTAGTGACTACAAAGATTATTGATATCAAAACAAGGAACTGTATACAACCGAGGTAGAACTATAATTATCTCCTAGCTACTATCTCCTTAAGGCTAGATAACATCAATCTTGACTTCTCCAAACACTTGTGAAATAACAATGAGGAGACTTTCCTGTTTACAGTGAGAATCTAGTGAGGAGACTTTCCTGTTTACAGAGAGAATCTAACACTAAAGGCAGCTGGTCTAGCAAGTCTCCTCAGGGAGACTTGCTAAGTAGGGGGAAAAAGGAGATTCTCACAACAACTGGTGGCTTCCTTTGGCCCACAAACACCAGAAACTCCTTACTGGGAATGTATTCCCAAGGGCCTATTAGTGTGCTAATGAGGCATCAGAGTAACCTTGCGGGGGCTAAATTTTTCCACTGGTTGGAGACTTTAATTCTCCAACAGACCTGCACTTACGAAGGGGGTAGGCAGCTGTATATCAGGGAGTAAACCTTCTGAGAATAAAAACAGCTGGAGCTTGTTAAGGTAATTACACGGGGGAAAGGATAATGTACTGGGAACTCCTCAGAAGAATCTGATTTGTGGTGAGGGGAGAGAGATAAAAGCTCATTTAGGAACGACATGAACATGCTGCATAGGTAGCTGTTTATCAGTAAATATCTCCACTGAGATTAAGAAAAGCAGTAGCTTAATAAATTAAGTACTTCCTGGTATGGATACTGTACTGGTAACTCCCCAAAAGAATCTGGATTGTGGTGAGGGAACAGAGAAAAAAGCTCATTTAGGACCTGCACTTACGAAGGGGGTAGGCAGCTGTATATCAGGGAGTAAACCTTCTGAGAATAAAAACAGCTGGAGCTTGTTAAGGTAATTACACAGGGGAAAGGATAATGTACTGGGAACTCCTCAGAAGAATCTGATTTGTGGTGAGGGGAGAGAGATAAAAGCTCATTTACGAACGACATGAACATGCTGCGTAGGTAGCTGTTTATCAGCAAATATCTCCACTGAGATTAAGAAAAGCAGTAGCTTAATAAATTAAGTACTTCCTGGTATGGTTACTGTACTGGTAACTCCCCAAAAGAACCTGGATTGTGGTGAGGGCACAGAGAAAAAAGCTCATTTAGGACCTGCACTTACGAAGGGGGTAGGCAGCTGTATATCAGGGAGTAAACCTTCTGAGAATAAAAACAGCTGGAGCTTGTTAAGGTAATTACACGGGGGAAAGGATAATGTACTGGGAACTCCTCAGAAGAATCTGATTTGTGGTGAGGGGAGAGAGATAAAAGCTCATTTAGGAACGACATGAACATGCTGCGTATGTAGCTGTTTATCAGTAAATATCTCCACTGAGATTAAGAAAAGCAGTAGCTTAATAAATTAAGTACGTCCTGGTATGGTTACTGTACTGGTAACTCCCCAAAAGAATCTGGATTGTGGTGAGGTGTTGGGGTCCATCTTCCCCCCTAGATGGAAGGGGCCTGAGGCACCTCCCCCAGCTGGGGAATGCGGCCTTTCCATCCTCTCTACATTGTTATCCGGAGAAACCGGTCGGGCAAAGAGACCCCCGACTTAGCTGGCAGCCAGCCTGGCGCCTACCAGCCCCGCCCTGGTTTGGCGCGCTCAGAGTGACGTAGCCCCTTGGAGGTCAAGTGACCAGCCCCTTGGAGGTCACCTGACAGCTCATGGCCTATGGGAATCCTGGCCAACCTCCTTCCCCAGATCATCTCCCCTTGTCCCTCTCTCAATAAAGTTAGTTCGCTCTCAGAAGCTGACCCGTGGTCTATGTCCGTAGCTCCCAGGGTAGGATAACGGTCACATTGCCACGCGGGTCGCGCGCACGCCAGGACGGAGACACCCCTACGTCTCACCCTGACAGAACTGCAGGCCGAGGGTTGGGGGAGAGGACGATACGAGGGTAATAAGAGAGAAAGGAATAAGCATTTGAGCAGGAGCAGAGAAAGCAGTCCCCACACAGTGGCGCCCACGTGGGTTGCACGAATCCACGCGAGGAAGCCCGGCTCCCGACCGGCCCTGATGGAAACAGGTTGGAAATCCTGAGAAGCGCGATCCTCCCACCCCAGGTAAGAGGATGGGACAAGTCCAGAGTCGGCGAAACAATTCGCCCCTTAAGATCCTAAAGTTCACCCTCCAAAACGCGGGGATTAATATCTCAGAGCCCTGCGCTATACAAATTTGGGAGGAATTGACCCACAGGGTCCCGTGGCTAACTGGAGCCAACCCACACTCATGGGAAACTTGGGACCGACTAGAGCGGGAATTACAAACAGCACCATGGGGAAAACTCCCACTGCGAGCCATTAAGACTCTCAAGGCTTGCCTCTCTTGGGACCCGGGCGGGGAGTCCCTGGATTCAGGAAAAGGTATCCAGAGGGAATTTTGATCTGGAGGGGGCCCCAATGCCCTACTCCGCGAGAAGCCCTGGGACGAAAGCTCGTTCGGTACCCAGGAATCCAAAGCTGCGGCTGGCAGGAGATGAACAGTGCAGCCGCAGGCTTGCTACCCCTCCCCCATGTGAGGCTCAGCTTGACTCTATACATATGCAGATTTCGGCAACCCTGAGCCGCTTTTCTGCGGCGCCGGCGGTGCCCCGCAGCAAAAAAAAAAAAAAAAACTGGCCTGGCCACTTTTAAATTCAGAGGCCTTGAAGCTACAGATTTTCATGAGTGCAGGAGGATGGTTTTTGAGAGAGGCAGGCCGAACGCGTCCTGGACAAAACATCTACTTTACAGCCTGACTCTCAGATTTCCCACCAACCAAGGCAATAAACAGCCTAAAGCCCCTTGCTGGGCAGTCCCTATTGCCAGAGACAGTAATCATGATATTTGGAAAAAAGTTCCGATTCTTAATTAATACAGGAGCAGATCGGACCATATGCATTTAATTGGACAACATTATTATTGGATCAGCAGATGCCCATGTGCTAGATTTGGCCTATAGCAAGGCCCAAACACTCCTTCAAAGAGGAGGGCTGCGTATAGCCAGTGACAAGGTTCAGAAAGTATACCCCTTCAAGATCTTGGGGGCAGAGCTTAAACTAGACTCTGTATGCCCACTCAAGCCCCGGTTATCCTTCCAGGCAACTTATACTCTGGTGGAGATGCAAAGACTGTTAGGTGAAATTAATTGGCTAAGATCCTGGCTTCAACTGCCTACAGAGGAGCTGTTACCACTCCATGACTCTTTGAAGGGCAAAGCGCCCACTGATGTTATTACAATAACTCCATCACTCCAAACAGCCTTCCAGAAAATCCAATTGGCCTTAAATAAGGCACAGCTGGCACGCTACAAGCCTAAGTGCCCACTTTGCCTTTGGATCCTCCCCGGACCCGAACTTTCTTCAGCTGCAATTATGCAATCAGGCGAGCCCCTTCAGTGGGTGCACGCATCAGTGGGAGGAGCTCCCAGAGTTTATTCCCAGTTAGACCAGCTAGCTGACTTGGTAATTAAGGGCAGGGATACTTCCCTGAGACATTATGGAAGAGATCCTGACGTGCTAACTATTCCCTACCGGTTGTCAGATTTTGAATGGGTCAGGAGAAATAATTCACGTGTGTCTAGTGCCCTGGAGGGCTTTATGGGTAAGATAGATTGCCACTATGGCACTTCAAAATGGGTGACCTCATTTTCCAGGCTACAATGGACACCCCCTGTGCTTTTCTCTACCAAGCCTCTTGTCAAGGCTGCCAATGTCTTTACAGATGGTGGGCGAGCCGGCTCTGCCGTAGTGGTGCGCTCCGCCTCGCCCCCTGCCGGTGGGAAAGATAACACCCATTACTTTGAAGCCGTCACTGGCTCTGCACAATTTAAAGAGTTGTATGCAGTCGCCTTGGCACTGACCCATGTTAAACAGCCAATGAACTTGTTCTCTGATAGTCTATATGTGGTTAATTTGCTACCCAACCTAGTGTGTTCACATATCAAGTTGGATGGAAACCCAATCACTCCTCTGATGATCCAAGTCAGGTCTCTGTTAAAAGAGCGGAGTGAGCCTATTTTTTTACAGCACCTTCGTGGACACCAAGGACTGCCTGGGGACCTGGCACAAGGTAATCTTATGGCTGACCAGCTGGCCACTAATGGAACCATCATAGCTCTGGCCATTGTACAACCTCAAAACCTCCAAATGGCCAAAGGGCTTCATGAGCGTACTCACTTAAATTGGAGAGGGTTACATCAGAGATTTCCTTCAATTCCTATAAAAAACTTAAAAAAGATTATAAGGACTTGCAAATCATGTATGCCTTTCGTGCAAGTCCCTCCCTTACAATCTCCAGGTGTGAATTCAAGAGGTTTAAGACCCAACTTAATTTGGCAGACTGATGTGACCCATTACGCCCCCTTTGGAAGGCTAAAATATATATTTATGTCCATTGACACCTGCTCCGGTGCATGTTGGGCCTCTCTGCATACCGGTGAAAGAGCACGGCATGCTGAAAGCCACTTCTTACAATGTTTTGCTATCCTAGGACTGCCTTTACAGGTTAAAACAGATAATGGACCTTGTTTCACCAGTAAGCCTTTACAGGCATTTTTCCAAATGTGGAATATTAAACATACCACTGGAATACCTTATAACCCAAAGGGTCAAGCCATAATTGAGAGGCATAATAGGACCCTGAAGGATCAATTATTAAAACAAAAAGGTGGGGGGGAAGCCCCCAGGACCAGCTGAGGACAGCGTTGTTTACATTGAATATTTTAAATTTCTCTAAGGACCAACCTCTGTCGGCTTTCCAGAGACACTGGTCAAGCCAAACACCCTACTTAAAAGTGGAGGCCCGGTGGAAGGATTATCTGACAGGGGCGTGGCGTGGGCCCGACCCAATTATCAGCGCAGGAAGGGGATTCGCCTGCGTCTTCCCTACTGGGGAACCGAATCCAATCTGGATACCAGCTAGAGATGTAAAATATTGTCCAACAGAATGACCACCCAAGGGCACCTGCCCTTGAGGGATGTCTCCCCTTGTTTCCTCTCAGGAAAGCAAAGACCGAGGTGGAATTTTCTAAGGAGAAACGGGAAAGCCTGCCTGCACCAGCGATGGACCTGGACCCAGTGTCGGCCCTGTTTCTTCCCTGGACCCTGCCTGACGCCCTTTGGAGTAACGTTTGCTGTGGCAGCGTGGCCCACAGCCTTGCACAAGGACCAAAGGGAAATTTTGCACGGTTGTCCCTCTCTTTCGCTCCCCCCTTTGCTGCTTATCTCAGGGGTCCCCATTGGAGGGAAATAGGAGCTAAAGGACTTGGACACTTTAATGTTTTATTATAAATGTTTATAATAAGTAAGGTATTGGCACCTTGCTGCAATGTTTACTGTGAAGTGTTTACTATCCTCAGTTGTTAAGTTACCAGCATCCTGGCTGCCACATCACCAGGACCTGAACCTGCCCCTCTACCTCATCAGCGGGGGAAGGAAGAGCCACCTGTGCTACCTCGAGCGACACCAGACTGGACCAGAATTCCTGTTTTCCGTGGACTGACCCCGATAAGAGACCCTCCATTGCCTTGTGCCTTGTTGTAATCACTCATGTGTTACAATTGCTCATGTGTTACAGTTGCTCATGTTTGCATTTGCCTTGTATTACGATTGCTTATGCTCATGTCTGCTTTATGCTCCCATTTACCTTATGTTTACATTGGGTCTCTTGTTGTTAGCGATGGACCAGAGCTGTCTAGGTACCAAGTGGCCTTTGGCCTTTTAGCCATATAAGAACCCCAAGAGGCTCATCACTCAAACCCTAGGACCTGCTGCACAGTAAGGTCCGCCGGCACCGGAAAAATTATCAGGCTTTCATTCAAATGCCAATCCTACTCTCCCCAAGGCCTCTCATCGGGCCCGCCAGCCCGGCAGGAAGGTCAGCCTGAAGAGCTAGGGCGTTAGCCCGAGACGGGTAAGACTCCCCTTGGGGGGGGGCAACCTAAGACATGGCGCGCTCTCGAGTAGGGCGCCTCCTGCTGTTCGAAAAAAAAATATAAAAGAGGCAGATGTTGGGGTCCATCTTCCCCCCTAGATGGAAGGGGCCTGAGGCACCTCCCCCAGCTGGGGAATGCGGCCTTTCCATCCTCTCTACATTGGAATCCGGAGAAACCGGTCGGGCAAAGAGACCCCCGACTTAGCTGGCAGCCAGCCTGGCGCCTACCAGCCCCGCCCTGGTTTGGCGCGCTCAGAGTGACGTAGCCCCTTGGAGGTCAAGTGACCAGCCCCTTGGAGGTCACCTGACAGCTCATGGCCTATGGAAATCCTGGCCAACCTCCTTCCCCAGATCATCTCCCCTTGTCCCTCTCTCAATAAAGTTAGTTCGCTCTCAGAATCTGACACGTGGTCTATGTCCGTAGCTCCCAGGGTAGGATAACGGTCACATTGCCACGCGGGTCAGCCAGGACGGAGACGCCCCTAGGTCTCACCCTGACAGACCTGCAGGCCGAGGGTTGGGGGAGAGGACGATACGAGGGTAATAAGAGAGAAAGGAATAAGCATTTGAGCCAGAGCAGAGAAAGCAGTCCCCACAGTGAGGGAACAGAGAAAAAAGCTCATTTAGGACCTGCACTTACGAAGGGGGTAGGCAGCTGTATATCAGGGAGTAAACCTTCGGAGAATAAAAACAGCTGGAGCTTGTTAAGGTAATTACACAGGGGAAAGGATAATGTACTGGGAACTCCTCAGAAGAATCTGATTTGTGGTGAGGTGAGAGAGATAAAAGCTCATTTAGGAACGACATGAACATGCTGCATAGGTAGCTGTTTGTCTGTAAATATCTCCACTGAGATTAAGAAAAGCAGTAGCTTAATAAATTAAGTACTTCATGGTATGGTTACTGTACTGGTAACTCCCCAAAAGAATCTGGATTGTGGTGAGGGGAGAGAGATAAAAGCTCATTTAGGAACGACATGAAAATGCTGCATTGGTAGCTGTTTATCAATAAATATCTCCACTGAGATTAAGAAAAGCTGTAGCTTAATAAATTTAGTACTTCCTGGTATGGTTACTGTACTGGTAACTCCCCAAAAGAATCTGGATTGTGGTGAGGGAACAGAGAAAAAAGCTCATTGAGGACCTGCACTTACGAAGGGGGTAGGCAGCTGTATATCAGTTAGTACCCCTTCTGAGAATAAAAACAGCTGGAGCATTTTAAGGTAATTACACATGGGAAAGGATAATGTACTGGAAACTCCTCAGAAGAATCTGATTTGTGGTGAGGGGAGAGAGATAAAAGCTCATTTACGAACGACATGAAAATGCTGCATAGGTAGCTGTTTATCAGTAAATATCTCCACTGAGATTAAGAAAAGCAGTAGCTTAATAAATTAAGTACTTCCTGGTATGGTTACTGTACTGGTAACTCCCCAAAAGAATCTGGATTGTGGTGAGGGAACAGAGAAAAAAGCTCATTTAGGACCTGCACTTACGAAGGGGGTAGGCAGCTGTATATCAGGGAGTAAACCTTCTGAGAATAAAAACAGCTGGAGCTTGTTAAGGTAATTAAACAGGGGAAAGGATAATGTACTGGGAACTCCTCAGAAGAATCTGATTTGTCGTGAGGGGAGAGAGATAAAAGCTCATTTAGGAACGACATGAACATGCTGCATAGGTAGCGGTTTATAAGTAAATATCTCCACTGAGATTAAGAAAAGCAGTAGCTTAATAAATTAAGTACTTCCTGGAATGGTTACTGTACTGGTAACTCCCCAAAAGAATCTGGATTGTGGTGAGGGAAGAGAGAAATAAGCTCATTTGGGACCTGCACATACGAAGGGGTTAGGCAGCTGTATATCAGGGAGTATCACTTCTGAGAATAAAAACAGCTGGAGCTTGTTAAGGTAATTACACAGGGGAAAGGATAATGTACTGGGAACTCCTCAGAAGAATCTGATTTGTGGTGAGGGGAGAGAGATTAAAGCTCATTTAGGAACGACATGAACATGCTGCATAGGTTGCTTTTTATCAGTAAATATCTCCACTGAGATTAAGAAAAGCAGTAGCTTAATAAATTAAGTACTTCCTGGTATGGTTACTGTACTGGTAACTCCCCAAAAGAATCTGGATTGTGGTGAGGGAACAGAGAAATAAGCTCATTTAGGACCTGCACTTACGAAGGGGGTAGGCAGCTGTATATCAGGGAGTAAACCTTCTGAGAATAAAAACAGCTGGAGCTTGTTAAGGTAATTACACAGGGGAAAGGATAATGTACTGGGAACTCCTCAGAAGAATCTGATTTGTGGTGAGGGGAGAGAGATAAAAGCTCATTTAGAAAGGACATGAACATGCTGCTTAGGTAGCTGTTTATCAGTAAATATCTCCACTGAGATTAAGAAAAGCAGTAGCTTAATAAATTAAGTACTTCCTGGTATGGTTACTGTACTGGTAACTCCCCAAAAGAATCTGGATTGTGGTGAGGGAACACAGAAAAAAACTCATTTAGGACCTGCACTTACGAATGGGGTAGGTAGCTGTATATCAGGGAGTAAACCTTCTGAGAATAAAAACAGCTGGAGATGGTTAAGGTAATTACACAGGGGAAAGGATAATGTACTGGGAACTCATCAGAAGAATCTGATTTGTGGTGAGGGGAGAGAGATAAAAGCTCATTTAGGAACGACGTGAACATGCTGCGTAGGTAGCTGTTTATCAGTAAATATCTCCACTGAGATTAAGAAAAGCAGTAGCTGAATAAATTAAGTACTTCCTGGTATGGTTACTGTACTGGTAACTCCCCAAAAGAATATGGATTGTGGTGCGGGAACAGAGAAAAAAGCTCATTTAGGACCTGCACTTACGAAGGGGGTAGGCAGCTGTATATCAGGGAGTATCCCTTCTGAGAATAAAAACAGCTGGAGCTTGTTACGGTAATTACACAGGGGAAAGGATAATGTACTGGGAACTCATCAGAAGAATCTGATTTGTGGTGAGGGGAGATAGATAAAAGCTCGTTTAGGAACGACATGAAAATGCTGCATAAGTAGCTGTTTATCAGTAAATATCTCCAATGAGATTAACAAAAGCAGTAGCTTATTAAACTACGTACTTCCTGGTATGTTAACTGTACTGGTAACTCCCCAAATGAATCTGGATTGTGGTGAGGGAACAGAGAAAAAAGCTCATTTAGGACCTGCACTTACGCAGGGGGTAAGCAGCTGTATATCAGGGAGTAAATCTTCTGAGAATAAAAACAGCTGGAGCTTGTTAAGGTAATTACACAGGGGAAAGGATAATGTACTGGGAACTCCTCAGAAGAATCTGAATTGTGGTGAGGGGAGAGAGATAAAATATCATTAGGAACGACATGATCATGCTGCATAGGTAGCTGTTTATCAGTAAATATCTCCACTGAGATTAAGAAAAGCAGTAGCTTAATAAATTAAGTACTTCCTCGTATGGTTACAGTACTGGTTACTCCCAAAAAGAATCTGCATTGTGGTGAGGAACAGAGAAATAAGCTCATTTAGGACCTCCACTTACGAAGGGGGTAGGAAGCTGTATATCAGGGAATATCCCTTCTGAGAATAAAAACAGCTGGAGCTTGTTAAGGTGATTACACAGGGGATAGGATAATGTACTGGGAACTCCTCAGAAGAATCTGATTTGTGGTGAGGGGAGAGAGATAAAAGCTCATTTAGGAACGACATGAACATGCTGCATAGGTAGCTGTTTATCAGTAAATATCTCCACTGAGATTAAGAAAAGCAGTAGCTTAATAAATTAAGTACTTCCTGGTATGGGTACTGTACTGCTAACTTCCCAAAAGAATCTGGATTGTGGTGAGGGAAGAGAGAAATAAGCACATTTAGGACCTGCACTTACGAAGGGGGTAGGCAGCTGTATATCAGGGAGTAAACCTTCTGAGAATAAAAACAGCTCGAGTGTGTTAAGGTAATTACACAGGGGAAAGGATAATGTACTGGGAACTCCTCAGAAGAATCTGATTTGTGGTGAGTGGAGAGAGATAAAAGCTCATTTAGGAACAACATGAACATGCTGCGTAGGTAGCTGTTTATCAGTAAATATCTCCACTGAGATTAAGAAAAGCAGTTGCTTAATATATTAAGTACTTCCTGGTATGGTTACTGTACTGGTAACTCCCCAAAAGAATCTGGATTGTGGTGAGGGAACAGAGTGGAGATTTTTACTGGATTGTGGTAATTGAACAGAGAAAAAAGCTCACTTATGACCTGCACTTATGAAGGGGGGAGGCAGCTGTATATCAGGGAGTAAAGCTTCTGAGAATAAGAACAGCTGGAGCTTGTTAAGGTAATTACACAGGGGAAAGGATAATGTACTGGGAACAGCTCGAGTTTGTTAAGGTAATTACACAGGGGAAAGAATAATGTACTGGGAACTCCTCAGAAGAATCTGATTCGGGGTGAGCGGAGAGAGATAAAAGCTCATTTAGGAGCGACATGAACATGCTGCGTAGGTAGCCGTTCATCAGTAAATATCTCCACTGAGATTAAGAAAAGCAGTAGCATAATAAATTAAGTACTTCCTGGTATTGTTACTGTACTGGTAACTCCCCAAAAGAATCTGGATTGTGGTGAGGGAACAGAGAAAAAAGCTCATTTAGGACCTACACTTACGAAGGGGGTAGGCAGCTGTAATGTACTGGGAACTCCTCAGAAGAATCTGATTTGTGGTGAGGGGAGAGAGATAAAAGCTCATTTAGGAACGACATGAACATGCTGCGTAGGTAGCTGTTTATCAGTAAATATCTCCACTGAGATTAAGAAAAGCAGTAGCTTAATAAATTAAGTACTTCCTGGTATGGTTACTGTACTGGTAACTCCCCAAAAGAATCTGGATTGTGGTGAGGGAAGAGAGAAATGAGCTCATTTAGGACCTGCACTTACGAAAGGGTTAGGCAGCTGTATATCAGGGAGTATCACTTCTGAGAATAAAAACAGCTGGAGCTTGTTAAGGTAATTACACAGGGGAAAGGATAATGTACTGGGAACTCCTCAGAAGAATCTGATTTGTGGTGAGGGGAGAGAGATTAAAGCTCATTTAGGAACGACATGAACATGCTGCATAGGTAGCTGTTTATCAGTAAATATCTCCACTGAGATTAAGAAAAGCAGTAGCTTAATAAATTAAGTACTTCCTGGTATGGTTACTGTACTGGTAACTCCCCAAAAGAATCTGGATTGTGGTGAGGGAACAGAGAAAAAAGCTCATTTAGGACCTGCACTTACGAAGGGTGTAGGCAGCTGTATATCAGGGAGTAAACCTTCTGAGAATAAAAACAGCTGGAGCTTGTTAAGGTAATTACACAAGGGAAAGGATAATGTACTGGGAACTCCTCAGAAAAATCTGATTTGTGGTGAGGGGAGTGAGATAAAAGCTCGTTTAGGAACGACATGAAAATGCTGCATAAGTAGCTGTTTATCAGTAAATATCTCCACTGAGATTAACAGAAGCAGTAGCTTAATAAACTACGTACTTCCTGGTATGGTAACTGTCCTGGTAACTCCCCAAATGAATCTGGATTGTGGTGAGGGAACAGAGAAAAAAGCTCATTTAGGACCTACACTTACGAAGGGGGTAGGCAGCTGTAATGTACTGGGAAATCCTCAGAAGAATCTGATTTGTGGTGAGGGGAGAGAGACAAAAGCTCATTTAGGAACGACATGAACATGCTGCATAGGTAGCTGTTTATCATTAAATATCTCCACTGAGATTAAGAAAAGCAGTAGCTTAATAAATTAAGTACTTCCCGGTATGTTTATTGTACTGGTAACTCCCCAAAAGAATCTGGATTGTGGTGAGGGAACACAGAAAAAAGCTCATTTAGGACCTGCACTTACGAATGGGGTAGGTAGCTGTATATCTGGGAGTAAACCTTCTGAGAATAAAAACAGCTGGAGCTGGTTAAGGTAATTACACAGGGGAAAGGATAATGTACTGGGAACTCATCAGAAGAATCTGATTTGTGGTGAGGGGAGAGAGATAAAAGCTCATTTAGGAACGACATGAACATGCTGTGTAGGTAGCTGTTTATCAGTAAATATCTCCACTAAGATTAAGAAAAGCAGTAGCTGAATAAATTAAGTACTTCCTGGTATGGTTACTGTACTGGTAACTCCCCAAAAGAATATGGATTGTGGTGGGGGAACAGAGAAAAAAGCTCATTTAGGACCTGCACTTACGAAGGGGGTAGGCAGCTGTATATCAGGGAGTATCCCTTCTGAGAATAAAAACAGCTGGAGCTTGTTACGGTAATTACACAGGGGAAAGGATAATGTACTGGGAACTCCTCAGAAGAATCTGATTTGTGGTGAGGGGAGATAGATAAAAGCTCGTTTAGGAACGACATGAAAATGCTGCATAAGTAGCTGTTTATCAGTAAATATCTCCAATGAGATTAACAAAAGCAGTAGCTTATTAAACTACGTACTTCCTGGTATGGTAACTGTACTGGTAACTCCCCAAATGAATCTGGATTGTGGTGAGGGAAGAGAGAAATAAGCTCATTTAGGACCTGCACTTACGAAGGGGGTAGGCAGCTGTATATCAGGGAGTAAACCTTCTGAGAATAAAAACAGCTCGAGTTTGTTAAGGTAATTACACAGGGGAAAGGATAATGTACTGGGAACTCCTCAGAAGAATGTGATTTGTGGTGAGGGGAGAGAGATAAAAGCTCATTTAGGAACGACATGAACATGCTGCATACATAGCTGTTTATCAGTAAATATCTCCACTGAGATTAAGAAAAGCAGTAGCTTAATAAATTAAGTACTTCCTGGTATGGTTACTGTACTGGTAACTCCGCAAAAGAATCTGCATTGTGGTGAGGGAAGAGAGTGCAGATTTTTACTGGATTGTGGTGAGGGAACAGAGAAAAAAGCTCATTTATGACCTGCACTTATGAAGGGGGGAGGCAGCTGTATATCACGGAGTAAACCTTCTGAGAATAAAAACAGCTGGAGCTTGTTAAGGTAATTACACAGGGGAAAGGATAATGTACTGAGAACTCCTCAGAAGAATCTGATTTGTGGTGAGGGAAGAGAGATAAAAGCTCATTTAGGAACGACATGAACATGCTGCGTAGGTAGCTGTTTATCAGTAAATATCTCCACTGAGATTAAGAAAAGCAGTAGCTTAATAAATTAAGTACTTCCTGGTATGGTTACTGTACTGGTAACTCCCCAAAAGAATCTGGATTGTGGTGAGGGAACAGAGAAAAAAGCTCATTTAGGACCTGCACTTTCGAAGGGGGTAGGCAGCTGTATATCAGGGAGTAAACCTTCTGAGAATAAAAACAGCTGGAGCTTGTTAAGGTAATTACACAGGGGAAAGGATAATGTACTGGGAACTCCTCAGAAGAATCTGATTTGTGGTGAGGGCAGAGAGATAAAAGCTCATTTAAGAACGACATGAACATGCTGCGTAGGTAGCTGTTTATCAGTAAGTATCTCCACTGAGATTAAGAAAAGCAGTAGCTTAATAAATTAAGGAATTCCTGGTATGGTTACTGTATTGGTAACTCCCCAAAAGAATCTGGATTGTGGTGAGGGAACAGAGAAAAAAGCTCATTTAGGACCTGCACTTACGAAGGGGGTAGGCAGCTGTATATCAGGGAGTAAACCTTCTGAGAATAAAAACAGCTGGAGCTTGTTAAGGTAATTACACAGGGGAAAGGATAATGTACTGGGAACTCCTCAGAAGAATCTGATTTGTGGTGAGGGGAGAGAGATAAAAGCTCATTTAGGAACGACATGAACATGCTGCGTAGGTAGCTGTTTATCAGTAAATATCACCAATGAGATTAAGAAAAGCAGTAGCTTAATAAACTAAGTTCTTCCTGGTATGGTTACTGTACTGGTAACTCCCCAAAAGAATCTGGATTGTGGTGAGGGAACAGAGAAAAAAGCTCATTTAGGACCTGCACTTACGAAGGGGGTAGGCAGCTGTATATCAGGGAGTAAACCTTCTGAGAATAAAAACAGCTGGAGCTTGTTAAGGTAATTACACAGGGGAAAGGATAATGTACTGGGAACTCCTCAGAAGAATCTGATTTGTGGTGAGGGGCGAGAGATAAAAGCTCATTGAGGAACGACATGAACATGCTGCGTAGGTAGCTGTTTATCAGTAAATATCTCCACTGAGATTAAGAAAAGCAGTAGCTTAATAAATTAAGTACTTCCTGGTATGGTTACTGTACTGGTAACTCCCCAGAAGAATCTGGATTGTGGTGAGGGAACAGAGAAAAAAGCTCATTTACGACCTGCACTTACGAAGGGGGTATGCAGCTGTATATCAGGGAGTATCCCTTCTGGGAATAAAACAGCTGGAGCTTGTTACGGTAATTACACAGGGGAAAGGAAAATTTACTGGAAACTCCTCAGAAGAAACTGATTTTGGTGAGGGGAGAGAGATAAAAGCTCATTTAGGAACGACATGAACATGCTGCGTAGGTAGCTGTTTATCAGTAAATACCTCCAATGAGATTAAGAAAAGCAGTAGCTTAATAAATTAAGTACTTCCTGGTATGGTTACTGTACTGGTTCCTCCCCAAAAGAATCTGGATTGTGGTGAGGAAACAGAGAAAAAAGCTCATTTAAGACCTGCACTTACGAACGGGTTAGGCAGCTGTATATCAGGGAGTAAACCTTCTGAGAATAAAAACAGATGGAGCTTGTTAAGGTAATTACACAGGGGAAAGGATAATGTCCTGGGAACTCCTCAGAAGAATCTGATTTGTGGTGAGGGGAGAGAGATAAAAGCTCATATACGAACGAAATGAACATGCTGCGTAGGTAGCTGTTTATCAGTAAATATCTCCACTGAGATTAAGAAAAGCAGTAGCTTAATAAATTAAGTACTTCCTGGTATGGTTACTGTACTGGTAACTCCCCAAAAGAATCTGGATTGTGGTGAGGGAACAGAGAAAAAAGCTCATTTAGGACCTGCACTTACGAAGGGGGTAGGCAGCTGTATATCAGGGAGTAAAACTTCTGAGAATAAAAAAAGCTGGAGCTTGTTAAGGTAATTACACAGGGGAAAGGATAATGTCCTGGGAACTCCTCAGAAGAATCTGATTTGTGGTGAGAGGAGCGAGATAAAAGCTCATTTAGGAACGACATTAACATGCTGCGTAGGTAGCTGTTTATTAGTAAATATCTCCACTGAGATTAAGAAAAGCAGTAGCTTAACAAATTAAGTACTTCCTGGTATGGTTACTGTACTGGTAACTCCCCAAACGAATCTGGATTGTGGTGAGGGAACAGAGAAAAAAGCTCATTTAGGACCTGCACTTACGAAGGTGGTAGGCAGCTTTATATCAGGGAGTAAACCTTCTGAGAATGAAAACAGCTGGAGCTTGTTAAGGTAATTACACAGGGGAAAGGATAATGTACTGGGAACTCCTCAGAAGAATCTGATTTGTGGTGAGGGGAGAGAGATTAAAGCTCATTTAGGAACGACATGAACATGCTGCGTAGGTAGCTGTTTATCAGTAAATATCTCCACTGAGATTAAGAAAAGCAGTAGCTTAATAAATTAAGTACTTCCTGGTATGGTTACTGTACTGGTAACTCCCCAAAAGAATCTGGATTGTGGTGAGGGAACAGAGAAAAAAGCTCATTTAAGACCTGCACATACGAAGGGGGTAGGCAGTTGTATATCAGGGAGTAAACCTCCTGAGAATAAAAACAGCTGGAGCTTGTTAAGGTAATTACACAGGGGAAAGGATAATGTACTCGGAACTCCTCAGAAGAATCTGATTTGTGGTGAGGGGAGAGAGATAAAAGCTCACTTAGGAAAGACATGAACATGCTGCGTAGGTAGCTGTTTATCAGTAAATATCTCCACTGAGATTAAGAAAAGCAGTAGCTTAATAAATTGAATACTTCCTGGTATGGTTACTGTACTGGTAACTCCCCAAAAGAATCTGGATTGTGGTGAGGGAACAGAGAAAAAAGCTCATTTAGGACCTGCACTTACGAAGGGGGTAGGCAGCAGTATATCAGGGAGTAAACCTTCTGAGAATAAAAACATCTGGAGCTTGTTAAGGTAATTACACAGGGGAAAGGATAATGTACTGGGAACTCCTCAGAAGAATCTGATTTGTGGTGAGGGGAGAGAGATAAAAGCTCATTTAGGAACGACATGAACATGCTGCGTAGGTAGCTGTTTATCAGTAAATATCTCCACTGAGATTAAGAAAAGCAGTAGCTTAATAAATTAAGTACTTCCTGGTATGGTTACTGTACTGGTAACTCCCCAAAAGAATCTGGATTGTGGTGAGGGAACAGAGAAAAAATCTCATTTAGGACCTTCACTTAGGAAGGGGGTAGGCAGCTGTATATCAGGGAGTAAACATTCTGAGAATATAAACAGCTGGAGCTTGTTAAGGTAATTACACAGGGGAAAGGATAATGTACTGGGAACTCCTCAGAAGAATCTGATTGGTGGTGAGGGGCGAGAGATAAAAGCTCATTTAGGAACGACATGAACATGCTGCGTAGGTAGCTGTTTATCAGTAAATATCTCCACTGAGATTAAGAAAAGCAGTAGCTTAATAAATTAAGTACTTGCTGGTAAGGTTACTGTACTGGTAACTCCCAAAAAGAATCTGGATTGTGGTGAGGGAAGAGAGAAAAAAGCTCATTTAGGACCTGCACTTACGAAGGGGGTAGGCAACTGTATATCAGGGAATAAACCTTCTGAGAATAAAAACAGCTGGAGCTTGTTTAGTAAATTACACAGGGGAAAGGATAATGTACTGGGAACTCCTCAGAAGAATCTGATTTGTGGTGAGGGGAGAGAGATAAAAGCTCATTTAGGAACGAAATGAACATGCTGCATACGTAGCTGTTTATCAGTAAATATCTCCACTGAGATTAAGAAAAGCAGTAGCTTAATAAATTAAGTACTTCCTGGTATGGTTACTGTACTAGTAACTCCCCAAAAGAATCTGGATTGTGGTGAGGGAACAGAGAAAAAAGCTCATTTAAGACCTGCATTTACGAAGGGGGTAGGCAGCTGTATATCAGGGAGTAAACCTTCTGAGAATAAAAACAGCTGGAGCTTGTTAAGGTAATTACACAGGGGAAAGGATAATGTACTGGGAACTCCTCAGAAGAATCTGATTTGTGGTGAGGGGAGAGAGATAAAAGCTCATTTAGGAACGACATGAACATGCTGCGTAGGTAGTTGTTTATCAGTAAATATCTCCACTGAGATTAAGAAAAGCAGTAGCTTAATAAATTAAGTACTTCCTGGTATGGTTACTGTACTGGTAACTCCCCAAAAGTATCTGTATTGTGGTGAGGGAACAGACAAAAAAGCTCATTTAGGACCTGCACTTACGAAGGGGGTAGGCAGCTGTATATCAGGGAGTAAACCTTCTGAGAATAAAAACAGATGGAGCTTGTTAAGTAAATTACACAGGGGAACGGATAATGTACTGGGAACTCCTCAGAAGAATCTGATTTGTGGTGAGGGGAGAGACATAAAAGCTCATTTAGGAACGACATGAACATGCTGCGTAGGTAGCTGTTTATCAGTAAATATCTCCACTGAGATTAAGAAAAGCAGTAGCTTAATAAATTAAGTACTTCCTGGTATGGTTACTGTACTGGTAACTCCCCAAAAGAATCTGGATTGTGGTGAGGGAACAGAGAAAAAAGCTCATTTAGGACCTGCACATACGAAGGGGGAAGGCAGCTGTATATCAGGGAGTAAACCTTCTGAGAATAAAAACAGCTGGAGCTTGTTAAGGTAATTACACAGGGGAAAGGATAATGTACTGGGAACTCCTCAGAAGAATCTGATTTGTGGTGAGGGGCGAGAGATAAAAGCTCATTGAGGAACGACATGAACATGATGCGTCGGTAGCTGTTTATCAGTAAATATCTCCCCTGAGATTAAGAAAAGCAGTAGCTTAATGAATTAAGTACTTCCTGGTATGGTTACTGTACTGGTAACTCCCCAAAAGAATCTGGATTGTGGTGAGGGAACAGAGAAAAAAGCTCATTTACGACCTGCACTTACGAAGGGGGTATGCAGCTGTATATCAGGGAGTATCCCTTCTGGGAATAAAACAGCTGGAGCTTGTTACTGTAATTACACAGGGGAAAGTAAAAAGTACTGGGAACTCCTCAGAAGAAACTGATTTTGGTGAGGGGAGAGAGATAAAAGCTCATTTAGGAACGACATGAACATGCTGCGTAGGTAGCTGTTTATCAGTAAATACCTCCACTGAGATTAAGAAAAGCAGTAGCTTAATAAATTAAGTACTTCCTGGTATGGTTACTGTACTGGTACCTCCCCAAAAGAATCTGGATTGTGGTGAGGGAACAGAGAAAAAAGCTCATTTAAGACCTGCACTTACGAACGGGGTAGGCAGCTGTATATCAGGGAGTAAACCTTCTGAGAATGAAACCCGCTGGAGCTTGTTAAGGTAATTACACAGGGGAAAGGATAATGTCCTGGGAACTCCTCAGAAGAATCTGATTTGTGGTGAGGGGAGAGAGATAAAAGCTCATTTACGAACGACATGAACATGCTGCGTAGGTAGCTGTTTATCAGTAAATATCTCCACTGAGATTAAGAAAAGCAGTAGCTTAATAAATTAAGTACTTCCTGGTATGGTTACTGTACTGGTAACTGGCCAAAAGAATCTGGATTGTGGTGAGGGAACAGAGAAAAAAGCTCATTTAGGACCTGCACTTACGAAGGTGGTAGGCAGCTTTATATCAGGGAGTAAACCTTCTGAGAATGAAAACAGCTGGAGCTTGTTAAGGTAATTACACAGGGGAAAGGATAATGTACTGGGAACTCCTCAGAAGAATCTGATTTGTGGTGAGGGGAGAGAGATTAAAGCTCATTTAGGAACGACATGAACATGCTGCGTAGGTAGCTGTTTATCAGTAAATATCTCCACTGAGATTAAGAAAAGCAGTAGCTTAATAAATTAAGTACTTCCTGGTATGGTTACTCTACTGGTAACTCCCCAAAAGAATCTGGATTGTGGTGAGGGAACAGAGAAAAAAGGTCATTTAGGACCTGCACTTACGAAGGGGGTAGGCAGCTGTATATCAGGGAGTAAAACTTCTGAGAATAAAAACAGCCGGAGCTTGTTAAGGTAATTACACAGGTGAAAGGATAATGTACTGGGAACTCCTCAGAAGAATCTGATTCGTGGTGAGGGGAGAGAGATAAAAGCTCCTTTAGGAACGACATGAACATGCTCCGTAGGTAGCTGTTTATCAGTAAATATCTCCACTGAGATTAAGAAAAGCAGTAGCTTAATAAATTAAGTACTTCCTGGTATGGTTACTGTACTGGTAACTCCCCAAAAGAATCTGGATTGTGGTGAGGGAAGAGAGAAAAAAGCTCATTAAGACCTGCACTTACGAAGGGGGTAGGCAGCTGTATATCAGGGAGTAAACCTTCTGAGAATAAAAACAGCTGGAGCTTGTTAAGGTAATTACACAGGGGAAAGGATAATGTACTGGGATCTCCTCAGAAGAATCTGATTTGTGGTGAGGGGAGAGAGATAAAAGCTCATTTAGGAACGACATGAACATGCTGCATAGGTAGCTGTTTATCAGTAAATATCTCCACTGAGATTAAGAAAAGCAGTAGCTTAATAAATTAAGTACTTCCTGGTATGGTTACTGTACTGGTAACTCCCCAAAATAATCTGGATTGTGGTGAGGGAACAGAGAAAAAAGTTCATTTAGGACCTGCACTTACGAAGGGGGTATGCAGCTGTATATCAGGGAGTATCACTTCTGGGAATAAAACAGCTGGAGCTTGTTTCGGTAATTACACAGGGGAAAGGAAAATGTACTGGGAACTCCTCAGAAGAAACTGATTTTGGTGAGGGGAGAGAGATAAAAGCTCATTTAGGAACGACATGAACATGCTGCGTAGGTAGCTGTTTATCAGTAAATACCTCCACTGAGATTAAGAAAAGCAGTAGCTTAATAAATTAAGTACTTCCTGGTATGGTTACTGTACTGGTAACTCCCCAAAAG
The DNA here is from genome assembly GCF_023159225.1 of Perognathus longimembris pacificus. Taxonomy (NCBI): domain Eukaryota; kingdom Metazoa; phylum Chordata; class Mammalia; order Rodentia; family Heteromyidae; genus Perognathus; species Perognathus longimembris. The sequence continues at coordinate 27,301 of NW_025961936.1, read as the reverse complement.
AATCTGGATTGTGGTGAGGGAACAGAGAAAAAAGCTCATTTAAGACCTGCACATACGAAGGGGGTAGGCAGTTGTATATCAGGGAGTAAACCTTCTGAGAATAAAAACAGCTGGAGCTTGTTAAGGTAATTACACAGGGGAAAGGATAATGTCCTGGGAACTCCTCAGAAGAATCTGATTTGTGGTGAGGGGAGAGAGATAAAAGCTCATTTACGAACGACATGAACATGCTGCGTAGGTAGCTGTTTATCAGTAAATATCTCCACTGAGATTAAGAAAAGCAGAAGCTTACTAAATTAAGTAATTCCTGGTATGGTTGCTGTACTGGTAACTCCCCAAAAGAATCTGGATTGTGGTGAGGGAACAGAGAAAAAAGCTCATTTAGGACCTGCACTTATGAAGAGGGTAGGCAGCTGTATATCAGGGAGTAAACCTTCTGAGAATAAAAAAAGCTGGAGCTTGTTAAGGTAATTACACAGGGGAAAGGATAATGTACTGGGAACTCCTCAGAAGAATCTGATTTGTGGTGAGTGGAGCGAGATAAAAGCTCATTTAGGAACGACATGAACATGCTGCGTAGGTAGCTGTTTATCAGTAAATATCTCCACTGAGATTAAGAAAAGCAGTAGCTTAATAAATTAAGTACTTCCTGGTATGGTTACTGTACTGGTAACTGGCCAAAAGAATCTGGATTGTGGTGAGGGAACAGAGAAAAAAGCTCATTTAAGACCTGCACTTACGAAGGTGGTAGGCAGCTTTATATCAGGGAGTAAACCTTCTGAGAATGAAAACAGCTGGAGCTTGTTAAGGTAATTACACAGGGGAAAGGATAATGTACTGGGAACTCCTCAGAAGAATCTGATTTGTGGTGAGGGGAGAGAGATTAAAGCTCATTTAGGAACGACATGAACATGCTGCATACGTAGCTGTTTATCAGTAAATATCTCCACTGAGATTAAGAAAAGCAGTAGCTTAATAAATTAAGTACTTCCTGGTATGGTTACTGTACTAGTAACTCCCCAAAAGAATCTGGATTGTGGTGAGGGAACAGAGAAAAAAGCTCATTTAAGACCTGCATTTACGAAGGGGGTAGGCAGCTGTATATCAGGGAGTAAACCTTCTGAGAATAAAAACAGCTGGAGCTTGTTAAGGTAATTACACAGGGGAAAGGATAATGTACTGGGAACTCCTCAGAAGAATCTAATTTGTGGTGAGGGGAGAGAGATAAAAGCTCATTTAGGAACGACATGAACATGCTGCGTAGGTAGTTGTTTATCAGTAAATATCTCCACTGAGATTAAGAAAAGCAGTAGCTTAATAAATTAAGTACTTCCTGGTATGGTTACTGTACTGGTAACTCCCCAAAAGTATCTGTATTGTGGTGAGGGAACAGAGAAAAAAGCTCATTTAGGACTTGCACTTACGAAGGGGGTAGGCAGCTGTATATCAGGGAGTAAACCTTCTGAGAATAAAAACAGATGGAGCTTGTTAAGTAAATTACACAGGGGAACGGATAATGTACTGGGAACTCCTCAGAAGAATCTGATTTGTGGTGAGGGGAGAGACATAAAAGCTCATTTAGGAACGACATGAACATGATGCGTAGGTAGCTGTTTATCAGTAAATATCTCCACTGAGATTAAGAAAAGCAGTAGCTTAATAAATTAAGTACTTCCTGGTATGGTTACTGTAGTGGTAACTCCCCAAACGAATCTGGATTGTGGTGAGGGAACAGAGAAAAAAGCTCATTTAGGACCTGCACTTACGAAGGGGGTAGGCAGCTGTATATCAGGGAGTAAACCTTCTGAGAATAAAAACAGCTGGAGCTTGTTAAGGTAATTACACAGGGGAAAGGATAATGTACTGGGAACTCCTCAGAAGAATCTGATTTGTGGTGAGGGGCGAGAGATAAAAGCTCATTGAGGAACGACATGAACTTGATGCGTCGGTAGCTGTTTATCAGTAAATATCTCCCCTGAGATTAAGAAAAGCAGTAGCTTAATGAATTAAGTACTTCCTGGTATGGTTACTGTACTGGTAACTCCCCAAAAGAATCTGGATTGTGGTGAGGGAACAGAGAAAAAAGCTCATTTACGACCTGCACCTACGAAGGGGGTATGCAGCTGTATATCAGGGAGTATCCCTTCTGGGAATAAAACAGCTGGAGCTTGTTACTGTAATTACACAGGGGAAAGTAAAATGTACTGGGAACTCCTCAGAAGAAACTGATTTTGGTGAGGGGAGAGAGATAAAAGCTCATTTAGGTACGACATGAACATGCTGCGTAGGTAGCTGTTTATCAGTAAATACCTCCACTGAGATTAAGAAAAGCAGTAGCTTAATAAATTAAGTACTTCCTGGTATGGTTACTGTACTGGTACCTCCCCAAAAGAATCTGGATTGTGGTGAGGGAACAGAGAAAAAAGCTCATATAAGACCTGCACTTACGAACGGGGTAGGCAGCTGTATATCAGGGAGTAAACCTTCTGAGAATGAAACCCGCTGGAGCTTGTTAAGGTAATTACACAGGGGAAAGGATAATGTCCTGGGAACTCCTCAGAAGAATCTGATTTGTGGTGAGGGGAGAGAGATAAAAGCTCATTTACGAACGACATGAACATGCTGCGTAGGTAGCTGTTTATCAGTAAATATCTCCACTGAGATTAAGAAAAGCAGAAGCTTACTAAATTAAGTAATTCCTGGTATGGTTACTGTACTGGTAACTCCTCAAAAGAATCTGGATTGTGGTGAGGGAACAGAGAAAAAAGCTCATTTAGGACCTGCACTTATGAAGAGGGTAGGCAGCTGTATATCAGGGAGTAAACCTTCTGAGAATAAAAAAAGCTGGAGCTTGTTAAGGTAATTACACAGGGGAAAGGATAATGTACTGGGAACTCCTCAGAAGAATCTGATTTGTGGTGAGTGGAGCGAGATAAAAGCTCATTTAGGAACGACATGAACATGCTGCGTAGGTAGCTGTTTATCAGTAAATATCTCCACTGAGATTAAGAAAAGCAGTAGCTTAATAAATTAAGTACTTCCTGGTATGGTTACTGTACTGGTAACTGGCCAAAAGAATCTGGATTGTGGTGAGGGAACAGAGAAAAAAGCTCATTTAGGACCTGCACTTACGAAGGTGGTAGGCAGCTTTATATCAGGGAGTAAACCTTCTGAGAATGAAAACAGCTGGAGCTTGTTAAGGTAATTACACAGGGGAAAGGATAATGTACTGGGAACTCCTCAGAAGAATCTGATTTGTGGTGAGGGGAGAGAGATTAAAGCTCATTTAGGAACGACATGAACATGCTGCATACGTAGCTGTTTATCAGTAAATATCTCCACTGAGATTAAGAAAAGCAGTAGCTTAATAAATTAAGTACTTCCTGGTATGGTTACTGTACTAGTAACTCCCCAAAAGAATCTGGATTGTGGTGAGGGAACAGAGAAAAAAGCTCATTTAAGACCTGCATTTACGAAGGGGGTAGGCAGCTGTATATCAGGGAGTAAACCTTCTGAGAATAAAAACAGCTGGAGCTTGTTAAGGTAATTACACAGGGGAAAGGATAATGTACTGGGAACTCCTCAGAAGAATCTAATTTGTGGTGAGGGGAGAGAGATAAAAGCTCATTTAGGAACGACATGAACATGCTGCGTAGGTAGTTGTTTATCAGTAAATATCTCCACTGAGATTAAGAAAAGCAGTAGCTTAATAAATTAAGTACTTCCTGGTATGGTTACTGTACTGGTAACTCCCCAAAAGTATCTGTATTGTGGTGAGGGAACAGAGAAAAAAGCTCATTTAGGACCTGCACTTACGAAGGGGGTAGGCAGCTGTATATCAGGGAGTAAACCTTCTGAGAATAAAAACAGATGGAGCTTGTTAAGTAAATTACACAGGGGAACGGATAATGTACTGGGAACTCCTCAGAAGAATCTGATTTGTGGTGAGGGGAGAGACATAAAAGCTCATTTAGGAACGACATGAACATGATGCGTAGGTAGCTGTTTATCAGTAAATATCTCCACTGAGATTAAGAAAAGCAGTAGCTTAATAAATTAAGTACTTCCTGGTATGGTTACTGTAGTGGTAACTCCCCAAAAGAATCTGGATTGTGGTGAGGGAACAGAGAAAAAAGCTCATTTAGGACCTGCACTTACGAAGGGGGTAGGCAGCTGTATATCAGGGAGTAAACCTTCTGAGAATAAAAACAGCTGGAGCTTGTTAAGGTAATTACACAGGGGAAAGGATAATGTACTGGGAACTCCTCAGAAGAATCTGATTTGTGGTGAGGGGCGAGAGATAAAAGCTCATTGAGGAACGACATGAACTTGATGCGTCGGTAGCTGTTTATCAGTAAATATCTCCCCTGAGATTAAGAAAAGCAGTAGCTTAATGAATTAAGTACTTCCTGGTATGGTTACTGTACTGGTAACTCCCCAAAAGAATCTGGATTGTGGTGAGGGAACAGAGAAAAAAGCTCATTTACGACCTGCACTTACGAAGGGGGTATGCAGCTGTATATCAGGGAGTATCCCTTCTGGGAATAAAACAGCTGGAGCTTGTTACTGTAATTACACAGGGGAAAGTAAAATGTACTGGGAACTCCTCAGAAGAAACTGATTTTGGTGAGGGGAGAGAGATAAAAGCTCATTTAGGTACGACATGAACATGCTGCGTAGGTAGCTGTTTATCAGTAAATACCTCCACTGAGATTAAGAGAAGCAGTAGCTTAATAAATTAAGTACTTCCTGGTATGGTTACTCTACTGGTAACTCCCCAAAAGAATCTGGATTGTGGTGAGGGAAGAGAGAAAAAAGCTCATTAAGACCTGCACTTACGAAGGGGGTAGGGAGCTGTATATCAGGGAGTAAACCTTCTGAGAATAAAAACAGCTGGAGCTTGTTAAGGTAATTACACAGGGGAAAGGATAATGTACTGGGAACTCCTCAGAAGAATCTGATTCGTGGTGAGGGGAGAGAGATAAAAGCTCCTTTAGGAACGACATGAACATGCTCCGTAGGTAGCTGTATATCAGTAAATATCTCCACTGAGATTAAGAAAAGCAGTAGCTTAATAAATTAAGTACTTCCTGGTATGGTTACTGTACTGGTAACTCCCCAAAAGAATCTGGATTGTGGTGAGGGAACAGAGAAAAAAGCTCATTAAGACCTGCACTTACGAAGGGGGTAGGCAGCTGTATATCAGGGAGTAAACCTTCTGAGAATAAAAACAGCGGGAGCTTGTTAAGGTAATTACACAGGGGAAAGGATAATGTACTGGGATCTCCTCAGAAGAATCTGATTTGTGGTGAGGGGAGAGAGATAAAAGCTCATTTAGGAACGACATGAACATGCTGCATAGGTAGCTGTTTATCAGTAAATATCTCCACTGAGATTAAGAAAAGCAGTAGCTTAATAAATTAAGTACTTCCTGGTATGGTTACTGTACTGGTAACTCCCCAAAAGAATCTGGATTGTGGTGAGGGAACAGAGAAAAAAGTTCATTTAGGACCTGCACTTACGAAGGGGGTATGCAGCTGTATATCAGGGAGTATCACTTCTGGGAATAAAACAGCTGGAGCTTGTTTCGGTAATTACACAGGGGACAGGAAAATGTAATGGGAACTCCTCAGAAGAAACTGATTTTGGTGAGGGGAGAGAGATAAAAGCTCATTTAGGAACGACATGAACATGCTGCGTAGGTAGCTGTTTATCAGTAAATACCTCCACTGAGATTAAGAAAAGCAGTAGCTTAATAAATTAAGTACTTCCTGGTATGGTTACTGTACTGGTAACTCCCCAAAAGAATCTGGATTGTGGTGAGGGAACAGAGAATAAAGCTCATTTAAGACCTGCACATACGAAGGGGGTAGGCAGTTGTATATCAGGGAGTAAACCTTCTGAGAATAAAAACAGCTGGAGCTTGTTAAGGTAATTACACAGGGGAAAGGATAATGTCCTGGGAACTCCTCAGAAGAATCTGATTTGTGGTGAGGGGAGAGAGATAAAAGCTCATTTACGAACGACATGAACATGCTGCGTAGGTAGCTGTTTATCAGTAAATATCTCCACTGAGATTAAGAAAAGCAGAAGCTTACTAAATTAAGTAATTCCTGGTATGGTTACTGTACTGGTAACTACCCAAAAGAATCTGGATTGTGGTGAGGGAACAGAGAAAAAAGCTCATTAAGACCTGCACTTATGAAGGGGGTAGGCAGCTGTATATCAGGGAGTAAACCTTCTGAGAATAAAAAAAGCTGGAGCTTGTTAAGGTAATTACACAGGGGAAAGGATAATGTACTGGGAACTCCTCAGAAGAATCTGATTTGTGGTGAGTGGAGCGAGATAAAAGCTCATTTAGGAACGACATGAACATGCTGCGTAGGTAGCTGTTTATCAGTAAATATCTCCACTGAGATTAAGAAAAGCAGTAGCTTAATAAATTAAGTACTTCCTGGTATGGTTACTGTACTGGTAACTGGCCAAAAGAATCTGGATTGTGGTGAGGGAACAGAGAAAAAAGCTCATTTAGGACCTGCACTTACGAAGGTGGTAGGCAGCTTTATATCAGGGAGTAAACCTTCTGAGAATGAAAACAGCTGGAGCTTGTTAAGGTAATTACACAGGGGAAAGGATAATGTACTGGGAACTCCTCAGAAGAATCTGATTTGTGGTGAGGGGAGAGAGATTAAAGCTCATTTAGGAACGACATGAACATGCTGCGTAGGTAGCTGTTTATCAGTAAATATCTCCACTGAGATTAAGAGAAGCAGTAGCTTAATAAATTAAGTACTTCCTGGTATGGTTACTCTACTGGTAACTCCCCAAAAGAATCTGGATTGTGGTGAGGGAAGAGAGAAAAAAGCTCATTAAGACCTGCACTTACGAAGGGGGTAGGGAGCTGTATATCAGGGAGTAAACCTTCTGAGAATAAAAACAGCTGGAGCTTGTTAAGGTAATTACACAGGGGAAAGGATAATGTACTGGGAACTCCTCAGAAGAATCTGATTTGTGGTGAGGGGAGAGAGATTAAAGCTCATTTAGGAACGACATGAACATGCTGCGTAGGTAGCTGTTTATCAGTAAATATCTCCACTGAGATTAAGAAAAGCAGTAGCTTAATAAATTAAGTACTTCCTGGTATGGTTACTGTACTGGTAACTCCCCACAAGAATCTGGATTGTGGTGAGGAAAAAGAGAAAAAAGCTCATTAAGACCTGCACTTACGAAGGGGGTAGGCAGCTGTATATCAGGGAGTAAACCTTCTGAGAATAAAAACAGCTGGAGCTTGTTAAGGTAATTACACAGGGGAAAGGATAATGTACTGGGATCTCCTCAGAAGAATCTGATTTGTGGTGAGGGGAGAGAGATAAAAGCTCATTTAGGAACGACATGAACATGCTGCATAGGTAGCTGTTTATCAGTAAATATCTCCACTGAGATTAAGAAAAGCAGTAGCTTAATAAATTAAGTACTTCCTGGTATGGTTACTGTACTGGTAACTCCCCAAAAGAATCTGGATTGTGGTGAGGGAACAGAGAAAAAAGTTCATTTAGGACCTGCACTTACGAAGGGGGTATGCAGCTGTATATCAGGGAGTATCACTTCTGGGAATAAAACAGCTGGAGCTTGTTTCGGTAATTACACAGGGGAAAGGAAAATGTACTGGGAACTCCTCAGAAGAAACTGATTTTGGTGAGGGGAGAGAGATAAAAGCTCATTTAGGAACGACATGAACATGCTGCGTAGGTAGCTGTTCATCAGTAAATACCTCCACTGAGATTAAGAAAAGCAGTAGCTTAATAAATTAAGTACTTCCTGGTATGGTTACTGTACTGGTAACTCCCCAAAAGAATCTGGATTGTGGTGAGGGAACAGAGAAAAAAGCTCATTTAAGACCTGCACATACGAAGGGGGTAGGCAGTTGTATATCAGGGAGTAAACCTTCTGAGAATAAAAACAGCTGGAGCTTGTTAAGGTAATTACACAGGGAAAGGATAATGTACTCGGAACTCCTCAGAAGAATCTGATTTGTGGTGAAGGGAGAGAGATAAAAGCTCACTTAGGAAAGACATGAACATGCTGCGTAGGTAGCTGTTTATCAGTAAATATCTCCACTGAGATTAAGAAAAGCAGTAGCTTAATAAATTAAATACTTCCTGGTATGGTTACTGTACTGGTAACTCCCCAAAAGAATCTGGATTGTGGTGAGGGAACAGAGAAAAAAGCTCATTTAAGACCTGGACTTACGAACGGGGTAGGCAGCTGTATATCAGGGAGTAAACCTTCTGAGAATGAAACCCGCTGGAGCTTGTTAAGGTAATTTCACAGGGGAAAGGATAATGTCCTGGGAACTCCTCAGAAGAATCTGATTTGTGGTGAGGGGGAGAGAGATAAAAGCTCATTTACGAACGACATGAACATGCTGCGTAGGTAGCTGTTTATCAGTAAATATCTCCACTGAGATTAAGAAAAGCAGTAGCTTACTAAATTAAGTAATTCCTGGTATGGTTACTGTACTGGTAACTCCCCAAAAGAATTTGGATTGTGGTGAGGGAACAGAGAAAAAAGCTCATTTCGGACCTGCACTTATGAAGGGGGTAGGCAGCTGTATATCAGGGAGTAAACCTTCTGAGAATAAAAAAAGCTGGAGCTTGTTAAGGTAATTACACAGGGGAAAGGATAATGTACTGGGAACTCCTCAGAAGAATCTGATTTGTGGTGAGTGGAGCGAGATAAAAGCTCATTTAGGAACGACATGAACATGCTGCGTAGGTAGCTGTTTATCAGTAAATATCTCCACTGAGATTAAGAAAAGCAGTAGCTTAATAAATTAAGTACTTCCTGGTATGGTTACTGTACTGGTAACTGGCCAAAAGAATCTGGATTGTGGTGAGGGAACAGAGAAAAAAGCTCATTTATGACCTGCACTTACGAAGGTGGTAGGCAGCTTTATATCAGGGAGTAAACCTTCTGAGAATGAAAACAGCTGGAGCTTGTTAAGGTAATTACACAGGGGAAAGGATAATGTACTGGGAACTCCTCAGAAGAATCTGATTTGTGGTGAGGGGAGAGAGATTAAAGCTCATTTAGGAACGACATGAACATGCTGCGTAGGTAGCTGTTTATCAGTAAATATCTCCACTGAGATTAAGAAAAGCAGTAGCTTAATAAATTAAGTACTTCCTGGTATGGTTACTCTACTGGTAACTCTCCAAAAGAATCTGTATTGTGGTGAGGGAACAGAGAAAAAAGCTCATTTAGGACCTGCACTTACGAAGGGGGTAGGCAGCTGTATATCAGGGAGTAAACCTTCTGAGAATAAAAACAGCTGGAGCTTGATAAGGTAATTACACAGGGGAAAGGATAATGTACTGGGAACTCCTCAGAAGAATCTGATTCGTGGTGAGGGGAGAGAGCTAAAAGCTCATTTAAGAACGACATGAACATGCTGCGTAGGTAGCTGTTTATCAGTATATATCTCCACTGAGATTAAGAAAAGCAGTAGCTTAATAAATTAAGTACTTCCTGGTATGGGTACTGTACTGGTAACTCCCCAAAAGAATCTGGATTGTGGTGAGGGAACAGACAAAAAGCTCATTTAGGACCTGCACTTACGAATGGGGTAGGCAGCTGTATATCAGGGAGTAAACCTTCTGAGAATAAAAAAAGATGGAGCTTGTTAAGTAAATTACACAGGGGAACGGATAATGTACTGGGAACTCCTCAGAAGAATCTGATTTGTGGTGAGGGGAGAGAGATAAAATCTCATTTAGGAACGACATGAACATGCTGCGTAGGTAGCTGTTTATCAGTAAATATCTCCACTGAGATTAAGAAAAGCAGTAGCTTAATTAATTAAGTACTTTCCTGGTATGGTTACTGTACTGGTAACTCCCCAAAAGAATCTGGATTGTGGTGAGGGAACAGAGAAAAAAGCTCATTTAGACCTGCACTTATGAAGGGGGTTGGCAGCAGTATATCAGGTAGTAAAACTTCTGAGAATAAAAACAGGTGGAGCTTGTTAAGGGAATTAAACAGGGGAAAGGATAATGTATTGGGAACTCCTCAGAAGAATCTGATTTGTGGTGAGGGGAGAGAGATAAAAGCTCATTTAGGAACGACATGAACATGCTGCGTAGGTAGCTGTTATCAGTAAATATCTCCACTGACATTAAGAAAAGCAGGAGCCATGTTTATCACAGCACAATTCACAATAGCCAAAATTTGGAAACAACCCAGATGCCCCTCCACAGATGAATGGATCCAAAAAATATGGTACTTATACACAATGGAATACTACATAGCGATTAGGAATGGTGAAATATTGTTATTTTGCAGGGAAATGGTCAGAACTCGAACAAATAATGTTGAGTGAAACAAGCCTAGAACACAGAAAACAAAGGGGCACGATCTCCCTGATATATGACTGTTAACAAAGGGAGATGGAGAGACAGTAGAGACCAAGTCTGTGAACACTGTATATGTGCTTGATACATTGTATACTGCATATGGGTCTACCTGACCTAGACAAGGGATGGGAAAACAGGTTGTAAGATATCACAAGAAATGTACACACTGCCCTACTATGTAACTGCACCCTCTTTGCACAGCACCGTGTAAAAAAAAATTTATGTTCAATTGATAATAAAAAAAATAAAATAAATAACAAAACAAAAGGCGGGAAGGAAGGGCACTGCCCACCTTGGCCAGCAGAGAACCCCCCCCCAAAAAAAAAAAAAGAAAAGAAAAGCAGGAGCTTAATAAATTAAGTACTTCCTGGTATGGTTACTGTAATGGTAACTCCCCAAAAGAATCTGGATTGTGGTGAGGGAACAGAGAAAAAAGCTCATTTTAGGACCTGCACTTACTTAGGGGATAGGCAGCTGTATATCAGGGAGTAAACCTTCTGAGAATAAAACAAGCTGGAGCTTGTTAAGGTAATTACACAGGGGAAAGGATAATGTACTGGGAACTCCTCAGAAGAATCTGATTTGTGGTGAGGGGAGAGAGATAAAAGCTCATTAGGAACGACACGAACAAGCTGCGTAAGTAGCTGTTAATCAGTAAATATATCCACTGAGATTAAGAAAAGCAGTAGCTTAATAAATTAAGTACTTCCTGGTATGGTTACTGTACTGGTAACTCCACAAAAGAATCTGGATTGTGGTGAGGGAACAGAGAAAAAAGCTCATTTAGGACCTGCACTTATGAAGGGGGTAGGCAGCTGTATATCAGGGAGTAAACCTTCTGAGAATAAAAACAGCTGGAGCTTGTTAAGGTAATTACACAGGGGAAAGGATAATGTACTGGGAACTCCTCAGAAGAATCTGATTTGTGGTGAGGGGAGGGAGATAAAAGCTCCTTTAGGAACGACACGAACATGCTTGTAGGTAGCTGTTTATCAGTAAATATATCCACTGAGATTAAGAAAAGCAGTAGCTTAATAAATTAAGTAATTCCTGGTATGGTTACTGTACTGGTAACTCCCCAAAAGAATCTGGATTGTGGTGAGGGAACAGAGAAAAAAGCTCATTTAGGACCTGCACTTACGAAGGGGGTAGTTAGCTGTATATCAGTTAGTAAACCTTCTGAGAATAAAAAACAGCTGGAGCTTGTTAAGGTAATTACACAGGGGAAAGGATAATGTACTGGGAATTCCTCAGAAGAATCTGATTTGTGGTGAGGGGAGAGAGATAAAAGCTCATTTAGGAACGACATGAACATGCTGCGTAGGTAGCTGTTTATCAGTAAATAACTCCACTGAGATTAATAAAAGCAGTAGCTTAATAAATTAAGTACTTCCTGGTATGGTTACTGTACTGGTAACTCCCCAAAAGAATCTGGATTGTGGTGAGGGAACAGAGAAAAAAGCTCATTTAGACCTGCACTTATGAAGGGGGTTGGGCAGCAGTATATCAGGTAGTAAAACTCTGAGAATAAAAACAGGTGGAGCTTGTTAAGGGAATTACACAGGGGAAAGGATAATGTACTGGGAACTCCTCAGAAGAATCTGATTTGTGGTGAGGGGAGAGAGATAAAAGCTCATTTAGGAACGACATGAACATGCTGCGTAGGTAGCTGTTTATCAGTAAATATCTCCACTGAGATTAAGAAAAGCAGGAGCCATGTTTATCACAGCACAATTCACAATAGCCAAAATTTGGAAACAACCCAGATGCCCCTCCAGAGATGAATGGATCCAAAAAATATGGTACTTATACACAATGGAATACTACATAGCGATTAGGAATGGTGAAATATTGTTATTTGCAGGGAAATGGTCAGAACTCGAACAAATAATGTTGAGTGAAACAAGCCTAGAACACAGAAAACAAAGGGGCACGATCTCCCTGATATATGACTGTTAACAAAGGGAGATGGAGAGACAGTAGAGACCAAGTCTGTGAACACTGTATATGTGCTTGATACATTGTATACTGCATATGGGTCTACCTGACCTAGACAAGGAATGGGAAAACAGGTTGTAAGATATCACAAGAAATGTACACACTGCCCTACTATGTAACTGCACCCTCTTTGCACAGCACCGTGTAAAAAAAAATTTATGTTCAATTGATAATAAAAAAAATAAAATAAATAACAAAACAAAAGGCGGGAAGGAAGGGCACTGCCCACCTTGGCCAGCAGAGAACCCCCCCCCCCAAAAAAAAGAAAAGAAAAGCAGGAGCTTAATAAATTAAGTACTTCCTGGTATGGTTACTGTACTGGTAACTCCCCAAAAGAATCTGGATTGTGGTGAGGGAACAGAGAAAAAAGCTCATTTAGGACCTGCACTTACTTAGGGGGTAGGCAGCTGTATATCAGGGAGTAAACCTTCTGAGAATAAAACAAGCTGGAGCTTGTTAAGGTAATTACACAGGGGAAAGGATAATGTACTGGGAACTCCTCAGAAGAATCTGATTTGTGGTGAGGGGGAGAGAGATAAAAGCTCATTTAGGAACGACACGAACAAGCTGCGTAAGTAGCTGTTAATCAGTAAATATATCCACTGAGATTAAGAAAAGCAGTAGCTTAATAAATTAAGTACTTCCTGGTATGGTTACTGTACTGGTAACTCCACAAAAGAATCTGGATTGTGGTGAGGGAACAGAGAAAAAAGCTCATTTAGGACCTGCACTTATGAAGGGGGTAGGCAGCTGTATATCAGGGAGTAAACCTTCTGAGAATAAAAACAGCTGGAGCTTGTTAAGGTAATTACACAGGGGAAAGGATAATGTACTGGGAACTCCTCAGAAGAATCTGATTTGTGGTGAGGGGAGGGAGATAAAAGCTCCTTTAGGAACGACACGAACATGCTTGTAGGTAGCTGTTTATCAGTAAATATATCCACTGAGATTAAGAAAAGCAGTAGCTTAATAAATTAAGTAATTCCTGGTATGGTTACTGTACTGGTAACTCCCCAAAAGAATCTGGATTGTGGTGAGGGAACAGAGAAAAAAGCTCATTTAGGACCTGCACTTACGAAGGGGGGTAGTTAGCTGTATATCAGTTAGTAAACCTTCTGAGAATAAAAACAGCTGGAGCTTGTTAAGGTAATTACACAGGGGAAAGGATAATGTACTGGGAATTCCTCAGAAGAATCTGATTTGTGGTGAGGGGAGAGAGATAAAAGCTCATTTAGGAACGACATGAACATGCTGCGTAGGTAGCTGTTTATCAGTAAATAACTCCACTGAGATTAATAAAAGCAGTAGCTTAATAAATTAAGTACTTCCTGGTATGGTTACTGTACTGGTAACTCCCCAAAAGAATCTGGATTGTGGTGAGGGAACAGAGAAAAAAGCTCATTAAGACCTGCACTTACGAAGGGGGGTAGGCAGCTGTATATCAGGGAGTAAACCTTCTGAGAATAAAAAAAGCTGGAGCTTGTTAAGGTAATTACACATGGGAAAGGATAATGTACTGGGAACTCCTCAGAAAAATCTGATTTGTGGTGTGGGGAGAGAGATAAAAGCTCATTTAGGAACGACACGAACATGTTGCGTAGGTAGCTGTTTATCAGTAAATATATCCACTGAGATTAAGAAAAGCAGTAGCTTAATAAATTAAGTACATCCTGGTATGGTTACTGTACTGGTAACTCCCCAAAAGAATCTGGATTGTGGTGAGGGAACAGAGAAAAAACCTCATTTAGGACCTGCACTTACGAAGGGGGTAGTTAGCTGTATATCAGTTAGTAAACCTTCTGAGAATAAAAACAGCTGGAGCTTGTTAAGGTAATTACACAGGGGGAAAGGATAATGTACTGGGAATTCCTCAGAAGAATCTGATTTGTGGTGACGGGAGAGAGATAAAAGCTCATTTAGGAACGACATGAACATGCTGCGTAGGTAGCTGTTTATCAGTAAATAACTCCACTGAGATTAATAAAAGCAGTAGCTTAATAAATTAAGTACTTCCTGGTATGGTTACTGTACTGGTAACTCCCCCAAAGAATCTGGATTGTGGTGAGGGAACAGAGAAAAAAGCTCATTTAGGACCTGCACTTACGAAGGGGGTAGGCAGCTGTATATCAGGGAGTAAACCTTCTGAGAATAAAAAAAGCTGGAGATTGTTAAGGTAATTACACAGGGGAAAGGATAATGTACTGGGAACTCCTCAGAAAAATCTGATTTGTGGTGAGGGGAGAGAGATAAAAGCTCATTTAGGAACGACACGAACATGCTGCGTAGGTAGCTGTTTATCAGTAAATATATCCACTGAGATTAAGAAAAGCAGTAGCTTAATAAATTAAGTACTTCCTGGTATGGTTACTGTACTGGTAACTCCCCAAAAGAATCTGGATTGTGGTTAGGGAACACAGAAAAAAGCTCATTTAGGACCTGCACTTACGAAGGGGGTAGGCAGCTGTATATCAGGGAGTAAACCTTCTGAGAATAAAAACAGCTGGAGCTTGTTAAGGTAATTACACAGGGGAAAGGATAATGTACTGGGAACTCCTCAGAAGAATCTTGTTTGTGGTGAGGGGAGAGAGATAAAAGCTCATTTAGGAACGCCCATGAACATGCTGCGTACGTAGCTGTTTATCAGTAAATATCTCCACTGAGATTAAGAAAAGTAGTAGCTTAATAAATTAAGTACTTCCTGGTATGGTTACTGTACTGGTAACTCCCCAAAAGAATCTGGATTGTGAGGAGGGATCAGTGAAAAACGCTCATTTAGGATCTGCACTTACGAAGGGGGTAGGCAGCTGTATATCAGGGAGTAAACCTTCTGAGAATAAAAACACCTGGAGCTTGTTAAAGTAATTACACAGGGGAAAGGATAATGTACTGGGAACTACTCAGAAGAATCTGATTTGTGGTGAGGGAGAGAGATAAAAGCTCATTTATGAACGACATGAACATGCTGCGTAGGTAGCTGTTTATCAGTAAATATCTCCACTGAGATTAAGAAAAGCAGTAGCTTAATAAATTAAGTACTTCCTGGTATGGTTACTGTACTGGTAACTCCCCCAAAAGAATCTGGATTGTGGTGAGGGAACAGAGAAAAAACCTCATTTAGTACCTGCACTTACGAAGGGGGTAGGCAGCTGTATATCAGGGAGTAAACCTTCTGAGAATAAAAACAGCTGGAGCTTGTTAAGGTAATTACACAGGGGAAAGGATAATGTACTGGGAACTCCTCAGAAGAATCTGATTTGTGGTGAGGGGAGAGAGATAAAAGCTCATTTAGGAACGACATGAACATGCTGCGTAGGTAGCTGTTTATCAGTAAATATCTCCACTGAGATTAAGAAAAGCAGTAGCTTAATAAATTAAGTACTTCCTGGTGTGGTTACTGTACTGGTAACTCCCCAAAAGAATCTGGATTGTGGTGAGGGAACAGAGAAAAAAGCTCATTTAGGACCTGCACTTACGAAGGGGGTAGGCAGCTGTATATCAGGGAGTAAACCTTCTGAGAATAAAAACAGTAGGAGCTTGTTAAGGGAATTACACAGGGGAACGGATAATGTACTGGGAACTCCTCAGAAGAATCTGATTTGTGGTGAGGGGAGAGAGATAAAAGCTCATTAAGAACGACATGAACATGGTGCGTCGGTAGCTGTTTATCAGTAAATATCTCCACTGAGATTAAGAAAAGCAGTAGCTTAATAAATTAAGTACTTCCTGGTATGGTTACTGTACTGGTAACTCCCCAAAAGAATGTGGATTGTGGTGAGGGAACAGAGAAAAAAGCTCATTTAGGACCTGCACTTACGAAGGGGGTAGGCAGCTGTATATCAGGGAGTAAACCTTCTGAGAATAAAAACAGCTGGAGCTTGTTAAGGTAATTACACAGGGGAAAGGATAATGTACTGGGAACTCCTCAGAAGAATCTGATTTGTGGTGAGGGGAGAGAGATAAAAGCTCATTTAGGAACGACATGAACATGCTGCGTAGGTAGCTGTTTATCAGTAAATATCTCCACTGAGATTAAGAAAAGCAGTAGCTTAATAAATTAAGTACTTCCTGGTGTGGTTACTGTACTGGTAACTCCCCTAAAGAATCTGGATTGTGGTGAGGGAACAGAGAAAAAAGCTCATTTAGGACCTGCACTTACGAAGGGGGTAGGCAGCTGTATATCAGGGAGTAAACCTTCTGAGAATAAAAACAGCTGGAGCTTGTTAAGGTAATTACACAGGGGAAAGGATAATGTACTGGGAACTCGTCAGAAGAATCTGATTTGTGGTGAGGGGAGAGAGATAAAAGCTCATTTAGGAACGACATGAACATGCTGCGTAGGTAGCTGTTTATCAGTAAATATCTCCACTGAGATTAAGAAAAGCAGTAGCTTAATAAATTAAGTACTTCCTGGTGTGGTTACTGTACTGGTAACTCCCCAAAAGAATCTGGATTGTGGTGAGGGAACAGAGAAAAAAGCTCATTTAGGACCTGCACTTACGAAGGGGGGTAGGCAGCTGTATATCAGGGAGTAAACCTTCTGAGAATAAAAACAGTAGGAGCTTGTTAAGGGAATTACACAGGGGAACGGATAATGTACTGGGAACTCCTCAGAAGAATCTGATTTGTGGTGAGGGGAGAGAGATAAAAGCTCATTTAGGAACGACATGAACATGGTGCGTCGGTAGCTGTTTATCAGTAAATATCTCCACTGAGATTAAGAAAAGCAGTAGCTTAATAAATTAAGTACTTCCTGGTATGGTTACTGTACTGGTAACTCCCCAAAAGAATCTGGATTGTGGTGAGGGAACAGAGAAAAAAGCTCATTTAGGACCTGCACTTACGAAGGGGGTAGGCAGCTGTATATCAGGGAGTAAACCTTCTGAGAATAAAAACAGCTGGAGCTTGTTAAGGTACTTACACAGGGGAAAGGATAATGTACTGGGAACTCCCTCAGAAGAATCTGATTTGTGGTGAGGGGAGAGAGATAAAAGCTCATTTAGGAACGACATGAACATGCTGCGTAGGTAGCTGTTTATCAGTAAATATCTCCACTGAGATTAAGAAAAGCAGTAGCTTAATAAATTAAGTACTTCCTGGTATGGTTACTGTACTGGTAACTCCCCAAAAGAATCTGGATTGTGGTGAGGGAACAGAGAAAAAAGCTCATTTAGGACCTGCACTTACGAAGGGGGTAGGCAGCTGTATATCAGGGAGTCAACCTTCTGAGAATAAAAACAGCTGGAGCTTGTTAAGGTAATTACACAGGGGAAAGGATAATGTACTGGGAACTCCTCAGAAGAATCTGATTTGTGGTGAGGGGAGAGAGATAAAATCTCATTTAGGAACGACATGAACATGCTGCGTAGGTAGCTGTTTATCAGTAAATATCTCCACTGAGATTAAGAAAAGCCTGCCGGGCCAGCCGGCATGGGGACAAGAATCCTGACTGAGGGGCGGCAGGGATACGGAAAAGGAAAAATAAGGCAAGATAAAAAAGACAAGAGACAAAGATGGGGTACGGGAGGTCTACAGCCGTAAGGTTGAACCTCAAGACTGCAGCAACAGTTTATTCCAACTACCAGCTTATATGCAGTTTTGGAACCAGGTAATAGCATAGGGTTGTTAAAATTCCAGAACATAAAGAGTCTTTGAAGTTTGGCAACATTTGATTACAGTAAACCCAAGGTAACAAAGCAATTCCGGACAGTGGCTGTGGACTTTGCCTTTAGCATATCCTGGCGGTAACAGCACAGCCAGAGGTGAAAATGAACCTAGGTGCAAGTTTGGCTCGAGACATCTTGGCGACATCTGCACAGCCAGAGGTCAGGATGAGCTTAGCTGCTAGCTCGGCTCCCCACAGTTCCCCCGTCTTTTTATTAAAAGAAGCGAACCCGCCTGTCTTAGGTGGGGTGAGTCCCTCAGCCTGCCTTACCCGTCTTAGGGAACAACTTCAGAGCAGTGCTGAAGGCCCTGTCTTAGGTCGGTCTAGGCTGGCACTGCCTCATACCCGTCTCTGGCTGCGGCTCCTCTCGGGGGAAATTCGTTTACTTGGAGCTTGACCTTATGGAGCTGGCTGGCTAAACTCATGAAAGAGTTTTGCAATATGCGTACAATGCAAGGAAGGCATAGGCAAGCCATCAGCAAAAGTATCCCTGGGCCGAGCAATGTCATTAATGGCCCCTTAACGTTAGTTAAAGAAGGGACATACTGTTGAAGTTGTTCAAACAGTTCTTTTGCTGTTTCTGCCACTTTAAAGTCCAAGGGCGGGGCCTGTTCTAGTCCGGCTATTTGTCTATGGAGGTGAAAGAGATCTAAGGACAAGTTATTATGGTGCCAAATACCATTTAAATGTGCTACAACTTGTTCCCAAGGATAGCTTGACCCATTATACTTATGGGGGGTCACACAAATAAAGTCAAACCCAGCATGACAGCGCACCCGTTGCAAAGTTTGTAAGGCACGAATTTGTTCTCCCAGAGACAACACAGATTCATACAATGCTTCTAATTTTTGTTTTACCTTATCATCAATCCTGCCTTGAAAGTGCAGGGCTTGCGTGGTATTATGAGCAAGCTGATTAACATGGTGAGCTGTCTGCACATTTTGTGATAAAGCCACAGTAGCCGCTGCAGCAGAGGCAGCTAAGGAAATAAAGGCTAAAATTCCTGCTATTAATAGCCCTACAAATCGTCTAGGGCGCATAAGTTCTTTTAAATGTTTTAACACTTGAATACCTGTTTCTTCATACCAAGCTTCAGATAAGTTTACAGGAAGCATAACAAATGGTGGTTGCTTAATAATAATTACAGAATCAGTAAGGCCATTATACAAGCAATTTGTAAAAGAACAGTTAGTGCAGGTAACATTGAAATACATGGCTCCTATAGAAATATTAAAAGGTCCATACATAATAGCATAAGGGGGTGTTACACAATTCATAATATTTTTTAAAGAAGTAGAAGTGGGCCAGGAGATATTATTCAGAGCAGCCACTAACATACAGATATGGCGTTGAGGGCGTCCATTCATCCACCACAGACCTGGGTTGAATCTTGTTGGTAAGATTAGTTCCAGACCAGTCCATCAGCTGAGAATTAGTTCGCTGATCTGTTGACATGGACGAACACCTCAGCTCCCTCCCAGGTCGCAGGGTACACAATCGGTGGGTCTGGCACGTAAGCCCAGTGGGTCAGCCCTTGTACCGTTCCACAATGCAAACACAACGCTCAGGTAGCCAGCGGGCATCATTTTCATCCTGTGAAAAAACACAGGACATGTCCTCGACCCCATGTCATTACCGGATCGGGCCTGTGCCAAGCACTTGTTAGAGGATCTTTCCACTTAACTTGAGCAAAAGCTCTTTGCTCTCTCTTTTCTCAGAACCGCTGTGCTGCGGAGTGGCCATTGCAATCCAAATTTAAAAAATTTACTATGAATAAAGTATGAGAAAGTATATTAACAGGAGAGAAGGGGTATAGTTCCCCCCCTTTTAATTTAGAAATTTGGTGTTTTAACAAACCGTTGGCCCATTCGACAATTCCTTGACCATGAGGGTTAATGCCATTGGAGGGCACAGGCAGGAAGGTAGCACAGTTGGGACAAGTTTTTTACAATTTGACGAGCTGCCTCATAAATAATATGAAATTGCTGACATAAGGCACGACTGTTTTGATGGTGGGCAGCATGTGATTGCTTTGCCAAGTCAATTTGAGAAAGAAAAATTTGGGTAGCCTCATCCGTAATAGCATTGCCCTCTCTTAATGGTAAAAAGAGGCAAAGTGAAGTAACTTGTTAGAGGGATAATGTTGTGAAATTGTGCCCACAAAATTGTCCCAGGCAGTGACCCAGGAATCACAATGAATATAAAGCCATTCTTGCTGTTGCAACGTATAGGGGATATAAATAACCTGTGGATCTCGTCCAAGATACTCACAAGATTCCACACGGCACATATGGACTAAGGTGGCTACCAATTCATAATAAGGAGGTTAACACTTTTGAAGGAGTAGCAGGCAAGGAAAGCCACAAAAGGGGTCCCTTCTGCCAGAGGACCACTGTTGAACAATGAGGTGTAGTTAAAATATAAGCTTCCCAAGGGGCTGAGTAATCTATATAATTTACATGTTGGGAAGAAATGGCAGAATTTACTATGCTCAAGGCTTTGGCTGCTTTAGTTGTCATTTCTCTGGGAGATGTAGGGTCAGGGTCCCCCTTCAACAGACCAAACAAAAGGAAAATTTTGGCGAGTAGAAGAGAGAGCCCATGCTACAAAGCTTTGACGCAAGTTGGGGCTATTCGCCATGCCTTGAGGCAACACTAGCCAATGGTACCGTTTCATGGGTTTTTTAAAATTAGTAGAGGGGACAATAAATGCAAGGCGTTTGCAGTCTTGAGGTGCAAGAGGTATGGTATAAAAACAATCTTTTAAGTCAATTATAATTTTGTATGTATTTTGAGGAATTGCCATAGGAGAGGGCAAACCTGGTTGTAATGCCTCCATAAGTTCCATGGTGGCATTTACTCGCCGGAGATCCTGTAGGAGTCTCCATTTACCAGATTTTTTTTTTAACTACAAAAATAGGCGAATTCCATGGGGAAGTAGTAGGAGCAATGTGGCCCAAGTCCAGCTGTTGGGCAACAACAATCTTTTCAATTGATAGGGGCCACTGATCCACCCACACCGGAGTGTCTGATAACCATGTGATAGGATCAGCATGAGGGACAGGACGAGCAGCAACTCCCGTTAAAAATATCCCAGCCCTTGTCTAGGAGGTCGGGGCTGAGGTTGAATAGGTTCTCTAATTCCTTGCTGATGACTCCCCAATCCTCCTGAAGGCAGTAGCCCTTGACTTAGGAGTTGACGAGTGACTGCGTCACTAGGGCTAAACAAATAAACTCCCATCTTTTCCATAATATCTCTGCCCCACAAATTTATGGGCAAATGATCTGGAAAGTCCCAAAATGCCCCTCACCATCTCTCCAGTTAAGGATGGCACTGCTTTGTTGGGTGTCTGCGGCATGGCCAATCCCCTACAAGGATGTAAGAGACGCAGTAAGAGGCCAGTTGGAAGGCCAATGTCTCTTGGCTATCACAGACACATCTGCTCCTATATCTAACAGACCTCGGAAGGGCTTTTCTTGTATATAAATTGTAAGCTCAGGCTTTCCCGTTTTATGTTTTGAACCCAAAATATGTCTGAGGACCCAAAACTCCTTTTCCCCCTTTTAATAGATCAAACAAGGGTTTTAATTCAGCTGTGGACAATTTAAGATAAGGGCGAAGCCAATTAATACCTCCCAGAAATTTTTGAAAATCATGCAAAGTACGCAAATGAGAAGTCTTAACCTGTAATTTCTGACTAGTAAAATAATAAGGACCCAAAATATGACCAAGAGGGATTTTTATTTTTCTCTGCCTGGGCTGGCTTTGAACTATCCAAAGAGTCTTAGCCATAAAAGCCCTTTTTATTTCCAATTAAACCAATAGGAGAACAAAAGGAGTAGAGTTTACCTGTAAGTTGCTAAGAATTGACCACCAAGTAGTTGCCAGAGTTTTGCTGTAACACTTAAAGAACGGCAGACTGAATGGGGTCCAAGTGTCATTAAATCTAGTCATATTATTTAACCTTACCTTACTGGCACATGAAAGAGGAAAACAAATGAATAACAATAAGTCTCAGCTTCAGTGGATCTGAAGTGGCTGTGTCTTCCATCCCAAATTAGCAGGCCAGCAGGAGAGATGGTTTGCATCTGGATAATTTTGTAGTAGAGTTCCCTGGATAGGCTGTCACATTTTTTGTTTGTTGCTTGTAAATTTCTACACAGACTGGTTAAGGGCATTCTTAAACAGATTTTAGAAGGCTTGGGCCTTTAACCATCTTTTTAGTCACAAAATCCATACAGATTGAAGGCTAACCAAGTCTGCTCTCTGTAGCAGTTTCTGAATCACAAACAACTCCCAGTTTGGAAGCCGGCTGTGGAGGCAGCTTTCTGTAGCCATAGACTGCCACGGTCCACTCAGCTAGCACACATGTCAACCTGTATTCTATAAAGCAAAATGTTAATTTGGGGTCCGGAAAATTTAGGTAATAGTCACACCTGTGCAGTTATTTCAAAATGACTCTGGTCCCTTGATCTTAAAGAGTTTATGAAAGCACAGCGAAAAAAGAGAAAAAAAATGGAGAAGCAAAAACTTAATCTATACCAAATAATTGTCAGGATTAGATGTACACTTGACTCTTAGCATAGATAGACATAAAGAATAACATACTGGTTGTACATCATTGCACTTATATCACGTGCTGTATATTAAAACCTTTTGGAGTTTTTCTTAGACACATTTGTTTGCTCCCAAACATATCAGTTTAGGCTTAAAACCTGTTTTTTGTTTTGTTTTTAAGTTTTACCAACAGACAGACATAGACATAGACATAGGACATACATACACATACAGACAATGTGCACACGTTTTGGGGCGCGCTTAGAATTGTTCTTTAATTGGCCATGTAAGTTTTTTCTGGAATTCCAGTGGCAAATGATATTATTTTGCCTATATTCTAGAACCACGTGGTTAGATAGTAAACAAAAAAAATCTTTCCAGCAAACCAAAGTTTTCAGATCATCTGAGAAGCCAAATTTTGAGAAACCAGTTTAGCTCACAAAGGGAGTATATGGGAGACAGGATATGAACACAGACAGTGAGCTCACAGTAAGACACCTTCATCTTGCAGCATTTGAATTGTAAGGCACCTTTGAAATGCAAGGTTACAGGACTCTGGCCAGCCTCCAGGAATTTAGCATGCTTGTTACCTGGGGGATGGGCAGGCTTTCACTCCATCCAATCCTATTGTCTACCATGTGCTCAATGCTAGAGAAAGTTTATGATTTAGCCAAACAAGCAGAATTTAACTGAATCTCCAAAACTTAAACATCAATAACAAGAATAGAAAACCTTTCTTTGAGTCTTTTAAAGCAGATGTTAAACAAATATCAATACCCATCCTATGTCACAAGCAGGCAGGCAGAGTTTAGAGGGAGACAGAAAAAGAGACAGAGAGAACTTCATCTGCCTGAGCGCTCATAGAAGTTAGGTAATTCCTGCAAAATATTCCAAATATATATGATTGGGCTCAAACTTGAGCAGCATTCCTGAAACAATTTAGACTTGATGAGCAACCAGCTGAGCTGAACTAGAGATCAGTTGTCTCCAAACACCCACAATTGCTGATCTCCTTGACCTAGCCCAGTGGATTTATGGAAAATGTAAGCTCCAGGCTAATGGTCACTCACCCTGGTTGGGGTTTCAAATCTGTCCTGGTGGATGGAAATAGAGCGCTGGGTCAGGACAAGTTACCTCGGTGGTGTTAGCATTTCTCTAGCCTCAGGTTCCTCCCCCCTGCTAGCAGCCTGCACCTAGGAGAGCTGTAAGTCTGCCAGGACTCCCTTTAAAGGAGTTTGTTGTTCTGGATGAAGCTGTGACAATAGAGCTATAACTGATTTTAACATATTTTCAACATAGGTCAATCTATCTTTAATAGGCTTATAGAATAATTTCTCCTCAGAGTCTGAGCCATCTGAGTCTTCCTTAATGTCTAGCTCAGTGGGTTCAGGTCTTGTTAATTTTCTCAGCTCTTCCCAGGCAGCAGCATACGCTCCCAGAGCTGGGCAACACTCATCAGGTCCCTGTTCAGTTTCTCCAATCGACTGATCGAATTTAATCTATTCATGTCTAAGATCTAAGCAATCTCGGACCAGAAACCAAAGAATAATAGCAACCACTGAGGTTTCTCAGGGCCAGTTGCATCATAATGTTCCCTTTTTTTTTTTTTTTCAATTTTCTAGCAAGTTTCTAAGTTATTGGTTCCTTCCTCCAGGAACTGGGGGGCATGCTTTCTCAATAAAATAAAAGAAACGTTCTAAGTTACATTGGCCAACTTTCACTACCCGGGCATTAAGCATGCCTTTGGGGGCCTGCATGTATAGCATGCGGCTATTACCTTGTCCCATAATTTATTACTCCCGACAATACACTCTCCTCCCGCTCTCCTTCCCAAGCATTCGGACGTCCTTACCTGAGCGGGGGTCACCTGCCGTCGATCCCAGGCCTTCAAGTCCCAGTTCCAGGCGCCAAACCTGCCAGGCAGGCCGGCAGGGGGACAAGAATCCTGACTGAGGGGCGGCAGGGATACGGAAAAGGAAAAATAGGGCAAGAGAAAAAAGACAAGAGACAAAGATGGGGTACGGGAGGTCTACAGCCGTAAGGTTGAACCTCAAGACTGCAGCAACAGTTTATTCCAACTACCAGCTTATATGCAGTTTTGGAACCAGGGAATAGCATAGGAATGTTAAAATTCCAGAACATAAAGAGTCTTTGAAGTTTGCAACATTTGAATACAGTAAACACAAGGTAACAAAGCAATTCCGGACAGTGGCTGTGGACTTTGCCTTTAGCATATCCTGGCGGTAACAGCACAGCCAGAGGTGAAAATGAACCTAGGTGCAAGTTTGGCTCGAGACATCTTGGCGACATCAGCACAGCCAGAGGTCAGGATGAGCTTAGCTGCTAGCTCGGCTCCCGACAGAAAAGCAGTAGCTTAATAAATTAAGTACTTTCTGGTATGGTTACTGTACTGGTAACTCCCCAAAAGAATCTGGATTGTGGTGAGGGAACAGAGAAAAAAGCTCATTTAGGACCTGCACTTACGAAGGGGGTAGGCAGCTGTATATCAGGGAGTAAAGCTTCTGAGACTAAAAACAGCTGGAGCTTGTTAAGGTAATTACACAGGGTAAAGGATAATGTACTGGGAACTCCTCAGAAGAATCTGATTCGTGGTGAGGGGAGAGAGATAAAAGCTCATTTAGGAACGACATGAACATGCTGCGTAGGTAGCTGTTTATCAGTAAATATCTCCACTGAGATTAAGAAAAGCAGTAGCTTAATAAGTTAAGTACTTCCTGGTATGGTTACTGTACTGGTAACTCCCCAAAAGAATCTGGATTGTGGAGAGGGAACAGAGAAAAAAGCTCATTTAGGACCTGCACTTACGAACGGGGGTAGGCAGCTGTATTTCACGGAGTAAACCTTCTGAGAATAAAAACAGCTGGAGCTTGTTAAAGTAATTACACAGGGGAAAGGATAATGTACTGGGAACTCCTCAGAAGAATCTGATTTGTGGTGAGGGGAGAGAGATAAATGCTCATTTATGAACGACATGGACATGCTGCGTAGGTAGCTGTTTATCAGTAAATATCTCCACTGAGATTAAGAAAAGCAGTAGCTTAATAAATTAAGTACTTCCTGGTATGGTTACTGTACTGGTAACTCCCCAAAAGAATCTGGATTGTGGTGAGGGAACAGAGAAAAAAGTTCATTTAGGACCTGCAATGACGAAGGGGTTAGGCAGCTGTATATCAGGGAGTAAACCTTCTGATCATAAAAACAGCTGGAGCTTGTTAAAGTAATTACACAGGGGAAAGGATAATGTACTGGGAACTCCTCAGAAGAATCTGATTTGTGGTGAGGGGGAGAGAGATAAAAGCTCATTAGGAACGACATGAACATGCTGCGTAGGTAGCTGTTTATCAGTAAATATCTCCACTGAGATTAAGAAAAGCAGTAGCTTAATAAATTAAGTACTTCCTGGTATGGTTACTGTACTGGTAACTCCCCAAAAGAATCTGGATTGTGGTGAGGGAACAGAGAAAAAAGGTCATTTAGGACCTGCAATGACGAAGGGGGTAGGCAGCTGTATATCAGGGAGTAAACCTTCTGAGAATAAAAACAGCTGGAGCTTGTTAAGGTAATTACACAGGGGAAAGGATAATGTACTGGGAACTCCTCAGAAGAATCTGATTTGTGGTGAGGGGAGAGAGATAAAAGCTCATTTAGGAACGACATGAACATGCTGCGTAGGTAGCTGTTTATCAGTAAATATCTCCACTGAGATTAAGAAAAGCAGTTGCTTAATAAATTAAGTACTTCCTGCTATAGATACTGTAATGGTAACTCCCCAAAAGAATCTGGATTTTGGTGAGGGAACAGAGAAAAAGCTCATTTAGGACCTGCACTTACGAAGGGGGTAGGCAGCTGTATATCATGGAGTAAACCTTCTGAGAATAAAAACAGCTGGAGCTTGTTAAGGTAATTACACAGGGGGGAAGTATAATGTACTGGGAACTCCTCAGAAGAATCTGATTTGTGGTGAGGGGAGAGAGATAAAAGCTCATTTATGAACGACATGAACATGCTGCATAGGTAGCTGTTTATCAGTAAATATCTCCACTGAGATTAAGAAAAGCAGTGGCTTAATAAATTAAGTACTTCCTGGTATGGTTACTGTACTGGTAACTCCCCAAAAGAATCTGGATTGTGGTGAGGGAACAGAGAAAAAAGCTCATTTAGGACCTGCACTTACGAAGGGGGTAGGCAGCTGTATATCAGGGAGTAAACCTTCTGAGAATAAAAACAGTTGGAGCTTGTTAAGGTAATTACACAGGGGAAAGGATAATGTACTGGGAACTCCTCAAAAGAATCTGATTTGTGGTGAGGGGAGAGAGATAAAAGCTCATTTAGGAACGACATGAACATGCTGCGTAGGTAGCTGTTTATCAGTAAATATCTCCACTGAGATTAAGAAAAGCAGGAGCCATGTTTATCGCAGCACAATTCACAATAGCCAAAATTTGGAAACAACCCAGATGCCCCCTCCACAGATGAATGTATCCAAAAAATATGGTACTTATACACAATGGAATACTACATAGCGATTAGGAATGGTGAAATATTGTTATTTGCAGGGAAATGGTCAGAACTCGAACAAATAATGTTGAGTGAGACAAGCCTAGAACACAGAAAACAAAGGGGCACGATCTCCCTGATATATGACTGTTAA
>NW_025961935.1:0-46372 GCF_023159225.1 Perognathus longimembris pacificus | reverse complement strand
GATAAAGCAGTAGCTTAATAAATTAAGTACTTACTGGTATGGTTACTGTACCGGTAACTCCCCAAAAGATCTGGATTGTGGTGAGGGAACAGAGAAAAAAGCTCATTTAGGACCTGCAATTACGAAGGTGGTAGGCGTCTATATATCAGAGAGTAAATCTTCTGAGAATAAAAACAGCTGGAGCGTGTTAGGGTAATTACACAGGGGAAAGGATAATGTACTGAGAACTCCTCAGAAGAATCTGATTTGTGGTGAGGGAGAGAGATAAAAGCTCTTTAGGAACGACATGAACATGCTGCGTAGGTAGCTGTTTATTAGTAAATATCTCCACTGAGATTAAGAAAAGCTGGGCTGGGGATATGGCCTTGTGGCAAGAGTGCCTGCCTCGGATACACGAGGCCCTAGTTTGATTCCCCTGCACCACATATACAGAAAACCGCCAGAAGCGGTGCTGTGGCTCAAGCGGCAGAGTGCTAGCCTTGAGCGAGAAGAAGCCAGGGACAGTGCTCAGGCCCTGAGTCCAAGGCCCAGGACTGGCAAAAAAAAAAAAAGAATGGTTGTAGCTTAATAAATTAAGTACTTCCTGGTATGGTTACTGTACTGGTAACTCCCAAAAAGAATCTGGATTGTGGTGAGGGAACAGAGAAAAAAGCTCATTTAGGACCTGCACTTACGAAGGGGGTAGGCAGCTGTATATCAGGGAGTAAACCTTCTGAGAATAAAAACAGCTGGAGCTTGTTAAGGTAATTACACAGGGGAAAGGATAATGTACTGGGAACTCCTCAGAAGAATCTGATTTGTGGTGAGGGGAGAGAGATAAAAGCTCATTTAGGAACGACATGAACATGCTGCGTAGGTAGCTGTTTATCAGTAAATATCTCCACTGAGATAAAGAAAACCAGTAGCTTAATAAATTAAGTACTTCCTGGTATGGTTACTGTACTGGTAACTCCCAAAAGAATCTGGAATGTGGTGAGGAAACAGAGAAAAAAGCTCATTTAGGACCTGCACTTACGAAGGGGGTACGCAGCTGTATATCAGGGAGTAAACCTTCTGAGAATAAAAACAGCTGGAGCTTGTTAAGGTAATTACACAGGGGAAAGGATATTGTACTGGGAACTCCACAGAAGAATCTGATTTGTGGTGAGGGGAGAGAGATAAAAGCTCATTTAGGAACGACATGAACATGCTGCGTAGGTAGCTGTTTATCAGTAAATATCTCCACTGAGATTTAGAAAAGCAGTAGCTTAATAAGTTAAGTACTTCCTGGTATGGTTACTGTTCTGGTTACTCCCAAAAGAATCTGGATTGTGGTGAGGGAACAGAGAAAAAAAGCTCATTTAGGGCCTGCACTTACGAAGGGGGTAGGCAGCTGTATATCAGGGAGTAAACCTTCTGAGAATAAAAACAGCTGGAGCTTGTTAAGGTAATTACACACGGTAAAGGATAATGTACTGGGAACTCATCAGAAGGATCTGATTTGTGGTGAGGGGAGAGAGATAAAGCTCATTTAGGAACGACATGAACATGCTGCGTAGGTAGCTGTTTATCAGTAAATATCTCCACTGAGATTAAGAAAAGCAGTAGCTTAATAAATTAAGTACTTCCTGGTATGGTTACGGTACTGGTAACTCCCAAAAGAATCTGGATTGTGGTGAGGAAACAGAGAAAAAAGCTCATTGAGGACCTACACTTACGAAGGGGGTAGGCAGCTGTATATCAGGGAGTAAACCTTCTGAGAATAAAAGCAGCTGGAGCTTGTTAAGGTAATTACACAGGGGAAAGGATAATGTACTGGGAACTCCTCAGAAGAATCTGATTTGTGGTGAGGGGAGAGAGATAAAAGCTCCTTTAGGAACGACATGAACATGCTGCGTAGGTAGCTGTTTATCAGTAAATATCTCCATCTGAGATTAAGAAAAGCTGGGCTGGGGATATGGCCTAGTGGCAAGAGTGCCTGCCTCGGATACACGAGGCCCTAGGTTTGATTCCCCAGCACCACATATACAGAAAACCGCCAGAAGCGGTGCTGTGGCTCAAGCGGCAGAGTGCTAGCCTTGAGAGAGAAGAAGCCAGGGACAGTGCTCAGGCCCTGAGTCCAAGGCCCAGGACTGGCAAAAAAAAAAGAAAGTAAAGCTGTAGCTTAATAAATTAAGTACTTCCTGGTATGGTTACTGTACTGGTAACTCCCAAAAAGAATCTGGATTGTGGTGAGGGAACAGAGAAAAAAGCTCATTTACGACCTGCACTTACGAAGGGGGTAGGCAGCTGTATATCAGGGAGTAACCTTCTGAGATAAAACAGCTGGAGCTTGTTAAGGTAATTACACAGGGGAAAGGGTAATGTACTGGGAACTCCTCAGAAGAATCTGATTTGTGGTGAGGGGAGAGAGATAAAAGCTCATTTAGGAACGACATGAACATGCTGCGTAGGTAGGTGTTTATCAGTAAATATCTCCACTGAGATTAAGAAAAGCAATATCTTAATAAATTAAGTACTTCCTGGTATGGTTACTGTACTGGTAACTCCCCAAAAGAATCTGGATTGTGGTGAGGGAACAGAGAAGAAAGCTCATTGAGGACCTGCACTTACGAAAGGGGTAGGCAGCTGTATATCAGGAGTAAACCTTCTGAGAATAAAAACAGCTGGAGCTTGTTAAGATAATTACACAGGGGAAAGGATAATGTACTGGGAACTCCTCAGAAGAATCTGATTTGTGGTGAGGGGAGAGAGATAAAAGCTCCTTTAGGAACGACATGAACATGCTGCGTAGGTGGCTGTTTATCAGTAAATATCTCCACTGAGATTAAGAAAAGCAGTAGCTTAATAAATTAAGTACTTCCTGGTATGTTACTGTACTGGTAACTCCCCAAAGAATCTGGATTGTGGTGAGGGAACAGAGAAAAAAGCTCATTTAGGGCCTGCACTTACGAAGGGGGTAGGCAGCTGTATATCAGGGAGTAAACCTTCTGAGAATAAAACAGCTGGAGCTTGTTAAGGTAATTACACGGGGAAAGGATAATGTACTGGGAACTCCTCATAAGAATCTGATTTGTGGTGAGGGGAGAGAGATAAAAGCTCATTTAGGAACGAAATGAACATGCTGCGTAGGTAGCTGTTTATCAGTAAATATCTCCACTGAGATTAAGAAAAGCAGTAGCTTAATAAATTAAGTATTTTTTGGTATGGTTACTGTACTGGTAACTCCCCAAAAGAATCTGGATTGTGGTGAGGGAACAGAGAAAAAAGCTCATTTAGGACCTGCACTTACGAAGGGGGTAGGCAGCAGTATATCAGGAGTAAACCTTCTGAGAATAAAAACAGCTGGAGTTTGTTAAGGTAGTTACACACGGGAAAGGATAATGTACTGGGAACTCATCAGAAGGATCTGATTTGTGGTGAGGGGGAGAGATACAAGCTCATTTAGGAACGACATGAACATGCTGCGTAGGTAGGTGTTTATCAGTAAATATCTCCATTGAGATTAGAAAAGCAGTAGCTTAATAAATTAAGTACTTCCTGGTATGGTTACTGTACTGGTAACTCCCAAATAATCTGGATTGTGGTGAGGAACAGAGAAAAAAGCTCATTGAGGACCTGCACTTACGAACGGGGTAGGCAGCTGTATATCAGGGAGTAAACCTTTTGAGAATAAAAACAGCTGGAGCTTGTTAAGATAATTACAAGGGGAAAGGATAATGTACTGGGAACTCCTCAGAAGAATCTGATTTGTGGTGAGGGGAGAGAGATAAAAGCGCATTTAGGAACGACATGAACATGCTTCGTAGGTAGCTGTTTATCAGTAAATATCTCCACTGAGATTAAGAAGAGCAGTAGCCTAATAAATTAAGTACTTCCTGATAATGGTTACTGTACTGGTAACTCCCCAAAATAATCTGGATTGTGGTGAGGGAACAGAGAAAAAAACTCATTTAGGACCTGCACTTACGAAGGGGGTAGGCAGCTGTATATCAGGGAGTAAACCTTCTGAGAATAAAAACAGCTGGAGATTGTTAAGGTAATTACACAGGGGAAAGGATAATGTACTGGGTACTCCTCAGAAGAATCTGATTTGTGGTGAGGGGAGAGAGATAAAAGCTCATTTAGGAACGACATGAACATGCTGCGTAGGTAGCTGTTTATCAGTAAATATCTCCACGGAGATTAAGAAAAGCAGTAGCTTAATAAATTAAGTACTTACTGGTATGGTTACTGTACTGGTAACTCCCAAAAGAATCTGGATTGTGGTGAGGGAACAGAGAAAAAAGCTCATTTAAGACCTGCAATTACGAAGGGTGTAGGTGTCTATATATCAGAGAGTAAACCTTCTGAGAATAAAAACAGCTGGAGCGTGTTAGGGTAATTACACAGGGGAAAGGATAATGTACTGAGAACTCCTCAGAAGAATCTGATTTGTGGTGAGGGAGAGAGATAAATGCTCCTTTAGGAACGACATGAACATGCTGCGTAGGTAGCTGTTTATCAGTACATATCTCCACTGAGATTAAGAACAGCAGTAGCTTAATAAATTAAGTACTTCCTGGTATGGTTACTGTACTGGTAACTCCCCAAAAGAATCTGGATTGTGGTGAGGGAACAGAGAAAAAAGCTCATTTAGGGCCTGCACTTACGAAGGGGGTAGGCAGCTGTATATCAGGGAGTAAACCTTCTGAGAATAAAAACAGCTGGAGCTTGTTAAGGTAATTACACGGGGGAAAGGATAATGTACTGGGAACTCCTCATAAGAATCTGATTTGTGGTGAGGGGAGAGAGATAAAAGCTCATTTAGGAACGACATGAACATGCTGCATAGGTAGCTGTTTATCAGTAAATATCTCCACTGAGATTAAGAAAAGCAGTAGCGTAATAAATGAAGTACTTCCTGGTATGGTTACTGTACTGGTAACTCCCAAAAGAATCTGGATTGTGGTGAGGGAACAGAGAAAAAAGCTCATTTAGGACCTGCACTTTCGAAGGGGGTAGGCAGCTGTATATCAGGGAGTAAACCTTTTGAGAATAAAAACAGCTGGAGCTTGTTAAGGTAATTACACAGGGGAAAGGATAATGTACTGGGAACTCCTCAGAAGAATCTGATTTGTGGTGAGGGGAGAGAGATAAAAGCTCATTTAGGAACGACATGAACATGCTGCGAAGGTAGGTGTTTATCAGTAAATATCTCCACTGAGATGAAGAAAAGCAGTAGCTTAATAAATTAAGTACTTCTGGTATGGTTTCTGTACTGGTAATTCCCCAAAAGAATCTGGATTGTGGTGAGGGAACAGAGAAAAAAGCTCATTTAGGAGCTGCACTTACGAAGGGGGTAGGCAGCTGTATATCAGGGAGTAAACCTTCTGAGAATAAAAACAGCTGGAGCTTGTTAAGATAATTACACAGGGGAAAGGATAATGTACTGGGAACTCCTCAGAAGAATCTGATTTGTGGTGAGGGGAGAGAGATAAAAGCTCCTTTAGGAACGACATGAACATGCTGCGTAGGTAGCTGTTTATCAGTAAATATCTCCACTGAGATTAAGAAAAGCAGTACTTAATAAATTAAGTACTTCCTGGTATGGTTACTGTACTGGTAACTCCCCAAAAGAATCTGGATTGTGGTGAGGGAACAGAGAAAAAAGCTCATTTAGGACTGCACTTACGAAGGGGGTAAGCAGCTGTATATCAGGGAGTAAACCTTCTGAGAATAAAAACAGCTGGAGCTTGTTAAGGTAATTACACAGGGGAAAGGATAATGTACTGGGAACTCCTCAGAACATTCTGATTTGTGGTGAGGGGAGAGAGATAAAAGCTCATTTAAGAACGACATGAACATGCTGCGAAGGTAGGTGTTTATCAGTAAAGATCTCCACTGAGATGAAGAAAACCAGTAGCTTAATAAATTAAGTACTTCCTGGTATGGTTTCTGTACTGGTAACTCCCCAAAAGAATCTGGATTGTGGTGAGGGAACAGAGAAAAAAGCTCATTTAGGAGCTGCACTTACGAAGGGGGTAGGCAGCTGTATATCAGGGAGTAAACCTTCTGAGAATAAAAACAGCTGGAGCTTGTTAAGGTAATTACACAGGGGAAAGGATAATGTACTGGGAACTCCTCAGAAGAATCTGATTTGTGGTGAGGGGAGAGGGATAAAGCGCATTGAGGAACGACATGAACATGCTGCGTAGGTAGCTGTTTATCAGTAAATATCTCCAGTGAGATTAAGAACAGCAGTAGCTTAATAAATTAAGTATTTTTTGGTATGGTTACTGTACTGGTAACTCCCCAAAAGAATCTGGATTGTGGTGAGGGAACAGAGAAAAAGCTCATTTAGGACCTGCACTTACGAAGGGGGTAGGCAGCAGTATATCAGGGAGTAAACCTTCTGAGAATAAAAACAGCTGGAGCTAGTTAAGGTAATTACACAGGGGAAAGGATATTGTACTGGCAACTCCTCAGAAGAATCTGATTTGTGGTGAGGGGAGAGAGATAAAAGCTCATTTAGGAACGACATGAACATGCTGCATACGTAGCTGTTTATCAGTAAATATCTCCACTGAGATTAAGAAAAGCAGTAGCTTAATAAGTTAAGTACTTCCTGGTATGGTTACTGTTCTGTAACTCCCCAAATGAATCTGAATTGTGGTGAGGGAACAGAGAAAAAAGCTCATTTAGTACCTGCACTTACGAAGGGGGTAGGCAGCTGTATATCAGGAGTAAACTTCTGAGAATAAAAACAGCTGGAGTTTGTTAAGGTAGTTACACACGGGAAAGGATAATGTCCTGGGAACTCATCAGAAGGATCTGATTGTGGTGAGTGGGAGAGATACAAGCTCATTTAGGAACGACATGAACATGCTGCGTAGGTAGCTGTTTATCAGTAAATATCTCCACTGAGATTAAGAAAAGCAGTACCTTAATAAATTAAGTACTTCCTGGTATGGTTACTGTACTGGTAACTCCCCAAAAGAATCTGGATTGTGGTGAGGGAACAGAGAAAAAAGCTCATTTAGGGCCTGCACTTACGAAGGGGGTATGCAGCTGAATATCAGGGAGTAAACCTTCTGAGAATAAAAACAGCTGGAGCTTGTTAAGTAATTACACGGGGAAAGGATAATGTACTGGGAACTCCTCATAAGAATCTGATTTGTGGTGAGGGAGAGAGATAAAAGCTCATTTAGGAACGACATGAACATGCTGCGTAGGTAGCTGTTTATCAGTAAATATCTCCACTGAGATTAAGAAAAGCAGTAGCGTAATAAATGAAGTACTTCCTGGTATGGTTACTGTACTGGTAACTCCCCAAAAGAATCTGGATTGTGGTGAGGGAACAGAGAAAAAAGCTCATTTAGGACCTGCACTTACGAAGGGGGTAAGCAGCTGTATATCAGGGAGTAAACCTTCTGAGAATAAAAACAGCTGGAGCTTGTTAAGGTAATTACACAGGGGAAAGGATAATGTACTGGGAACTCCTCAGAACATTCTGATTTGTGGTGAGGGGAGAGAGATAAAAGCTCATTTAAGAACGACATGAACATGCTGCGAAGGTAGGTGTTTATCAGTAAAGATCTCCACTGAGATGAAGAAAACCAGTAGCTTAATAAATTAAGTACTTCCTGGTATGGTTTCTGTACTGGTAACTCCCCAAAGAATCTGGATTGTGGTGAGGGAACAGAGAAAAAAGCTCATTTAGGAGCTGCACTTACGAAGGGGGTAGGCAGCTGTATATCAGGGAGTAAACCTTCTGAGAATAAAAACAGCTGGAGCTTGTTAAGGTAATTACACAGGGGAAAGGATAATGTACTGGGAACTCCTCAGAAGAATCTGATTTGTGGTGAGGGGAGAGGGATAAAAGCGCATTGAGGAACGACATGAACATGCTGCGTAGGTAGCTGTTTATCAGTAAATATCTCCAGTGAGATTAAGAACAGCAGTAGCTTAATAAATTAAGTATTTTTGGTATGGTTACTGTACTGGTAACTCCCCAAAAGAATCTGGATTGTGGTGAGGGAACAGAGAAAAAAGCTCATTTAGGACCTGCACTTACGAAGGGGGTAGGCAGCAGTATATCAGGGAGTAAACCTTCTGAGAATAAAAACAGCTGGAGCTTGTTAAGGTAATTACACAGGGGAAAGGATATTGTACTGGCAACTCCTCAGAAGAATCTGATTTGTGGTGAGGGGAGAGAGATAAAAGCTCATTTAGGAACCGACATGAACATGCTGCATACGTAGCTGTTTATCAGTAAATATCTCCACTGAGATTAAGAAAAGCAGTAGCTAATAAGTTAAGTACTTCCTGGTATGGTTTACTGTTTCTGGTAACTCCCCAAATGAATCTGAATTGTGGTGAGGGAACAGAGAAAAAAGCTCATTTAGTACCTGCACTTACGAAGGGGGTAGGCAGCTGTATATCAGGGAGTAAACCTCTGAGAATACAAACAGCTGGAGTTGTTAAGGTAGTTACACACGGGAAAGGATAATGTACTGGGAACCTCATCAGAAGGATCTGATTTGTGGTGAGTGGGAGAGATACAAGCTCATTTAGGAACGACATGAACATGCTGCGTAGGTAGCTGTTTATCAGTAAATATCTCCACTGAGATTAAGAAAAGCAGTAGCTTAATAAATTAAGTACTTCCTGGTATGGTTACTGTACTGGTAACTCCCAAAATAATCTGGATTGTGGTGAGGAAACAGAGAAAAAAGCTCATTGAGGACCTGCACTTACGAAGGGGTAGGCAGCTGTATATCAGGGAGTAAACCTTCTGAGAATAAAAACAGCTGGAGCTTGTTAAGATAATTACACAGAGGAAAGGATAATGTACTGGGAACTCCTCAGAAGAATCTGATTTGTGGTGAGGGGAGAGAGATAAAAGCGCATTTAGGAACGACATGAACATGCTTCGTAGGTAGCTGTTTATCAGTAAATATCTCCACTGAGATTAAGAAGAGCAGTAGCCTAATAAATTAAGTACTTCCTGATATGGTTACTGTACTGGTAATTCCCCAAAAGAATCTGGATTGTGGTGAGGGAACAGAGAAAAAAACTCATTTAGGACCTGCACTTACGAAGGGGGTAGGCAGCTGTATATCAGGAGTAAACCTTCTGAGAATAAAAACAGCTGGAGATTGTTAAGGTAATTACACAGGGGAAAGGATAATGTACTGGGAACTCCTCAGAAGAATCTGATTTGTGGTGAGGGGGAGAGATAAAAGCTCATTTAGGAACGACATGAACATGCTGCGTAGGTAGCTGTTTATCAGTAAATATCTCCACGGAGATTAAGAAAAGCAGTAGCTTAATAAATTAAGTACTTACTGGTATGGTTACTGTACTGGTAACTCTCCAAAAGAATCTGGATTGTGGTGAGGGAACAGAGAAAAAAGCTCATTTAGGACCTGCAATTACGAAGGGGGTAGGCGTCTATATATCAGAGAGTAAACCTTCTGAGAATAAAAACAGCTGGAGCGTGTTAGGGTAATTACACAGGGGAAAGGATAATGTACTGAGAACTCCTCAGAAGAATCTGATTTGTGGTGAGGGAGAGAGATAAAAGCTCCTTTAGGAACGACATGAACATGCTGCGTAGGTAGCTGTTTATCAGTAAATATCTCCACTGAGATTAAGAACAGCAGTAGCTTAATAAATTAAGTACTTCCTGGTATGGTTACTGTACTGGTAACTCCCCAAAAGAATCTGGATTGTGGTGAGGAAACAGAGAAAAAAGCTCATTTAGGGCCTGCACTTACGAAGGGGGTAGGCAGCTGTATATCAGGGAGTAAACCTTCTGAGAATAAAAAACAGCTGGAGCTTGTTAAGGTAATTACACGGGGGGAAAGGATAATGTACTGGGAACTCCTCATAAGAATCTGATTTGTGGTGAGGGGAGAGAGATAAAAGCTCATTTAGGAACGACATGAACATGCTGCGTAGGTTGCTGTTTATCAGTAAATATCTCCACTGAGATTAAGAAAAGCAGTAGCGTAATAAATGAAGTACTTCCTGGTATGGTTACTGTACTGGTAACTCCCCAAAGAATCTGGATTGTGGTGAGGGAACAGAGAAAAAAGCTCATTTAGGACCTGCACTTACGAAGGGGGTAAGCAGCTGTATATCAGGGAGTAAACCTTCTGAGAATAAAAACAGCTGGAGCTTCTTAAGGTAATTACACAGGGAAAGGATAATGTACTGGGAACTCCTGAGAGGAATCTGATTTGTGGTGAGGGGAGAGAGATAAAAGCTCATTAGGAACGACATGAACATGCTGCGTAGGTAGCTGTTTATCAGTAAATATCTCCACTGAGATTAAGAAAAGCAGTAGCTTAATAAATTAAGTACTTCCTGGTATGGTTACTGTACTGGTAACTCCCCAAAAGAATCTGGATTGTGGTGAGGGAACAGAGAAAAAAGCTCATTTAGGAACTGCACTTACGAAGGGGGTAGGCAGCTGTATATCAGGGAGTAAACCTTCTGAGAATAAAAACAGCTGGAGCTTGTTAAGGTAATTACACAGGGAAAGGATAATGTACTGGGAACTCTCAGAAGAATCTGATTTGTGGTGAGGGTAGAGAGATAAAAGCTCATTTAAGAACGACATGTACATGCTGCGTCCGTAGCTGTTTATCAGTAAATATCTCCACTGAGATTAAGAAAAGCAGTAGCTTAATAAATTAAGTACTTCCTGGTATGGTCACTGTACTGGTAACTCCCCAAAAGAATCTGGATTGTGGTGAGGGAACAGAGAAAAAAGCTCATTTAGGACCTGCACTTACGAAGGGGGTAGGCAGCTGTATATCAGGGAGTAAACCTTCTGAGAATAAAAAACAGCTGGAGCTTGTTAAGGTAATTACACAGGGGAAAGGATAATGTACTGGGAACTCCTCAGAAGAATCTGATTTGTGGTGAGGGGAGAGAGAAAAAAGCTCATTTAGGAACGACATGAACATGCTGTCTCAACTGAGATTAAGAAAAGCAGTAGCTTAATAAATTAAGTACTTCCTGTATGGTTACTGTACTGGTAACTCCCCAAAAGAATCTGGATTGTGGTGAGGGAACAGAGAAAAAAGCTCAGTTAGGACCTGCACTTACGAAGGGGGTAGGCAGTTGTATATCAGGGAGTTAACCTTCTGATAATAAAAACAGCTGGAGCTTGTTAAGGTAATTACACAGGGGAAAGGATAATGTACTGGGTACTCCTCAGAAGAATCTGATTTGTGGTGAGGGGAGACAGATAAAAGCTCATTTAGGAACGACATGAACATGCTGTGTACATAGCTGTTTATCAGTAAATATCTCCACTGAGATTAAGAAAAGCAGTAGCATAATAAATTAAGTACTTCCTGGTATGGTTACTGTACTGTAACTCCCCAAAAGAATCTGGATTGTGGTGAGGGAACAGAGAAAAAAGCTCATTTAGGACCTGCACTTACGAAGGGGGTAGGCAGCTGTATATCAGGGAGTAAACCTTCTGAGAATAAAAACAGCTGGAGCTTGTTAAGATAATTACACAGGGGAAAGGATAATGTACTGGGAACTCCTCAGAAGAATCTGATTTGTGGTGAGGGAGAGAGATAAAAGCTCATTTAGGAACGACATGAACATGCTGCGAAGGTAGGTGTTTATCAGTAAATATCTCCACTGAGATGAAGAAAACCAGTAGCTTAATAAATTAAGTACTTCTGGTATGGTTCTGTACTGGTAACTCCCCAAAAGGATCTGGATTGTCGTGAGGGAACAGAGAAAAAAGCTCATTTAGGAGCTGAACTTACGAAGGGGGTAGGCAGCTGTATATCAGGGAGTAAACCTTCTGAGAATAAAAACAGCTGGAGCTTGTTAAGGTAATTACACAGGGAAAGGATAATGTACTGGAACTCCTCAGAAGAATCTGATTTGTGGTGAGGGGAGAGGGATAAAAGCGCATTTAGGAACGACATGAACATGCTGCATACGTAGCTGTTTATCAGTAAATATCTCCACTGAGATTAAGAAAAGCAGTAGCTTAATAAGTTAAGTACTTCCTGGTATGGTTACTGTTCTGGTAACTCCCCAAATGAATCTGAATTGTGGTGAGGGAACAGAGAAAAAGCTCATTTAGTACCTGCACTTACGAAGGGGATAGGCAGCTGTATATCAGGGAGTAAACCTTCTGAGAATAAAAACAGCTGGATTTGTTAAGGTAGTTACACACGGGAAAGGATAATGTACTGGGAACTCATCAGAAGGATCTGATTTGTGGTGAGTGGAGAGATACAAGCTCATTTAGGAACGACATGAACATGCTGCGTAGGTAGCTGTTTATCAGTAAATATCTCCACTGAGATTAAGAAAAGCAGTAGCTTAATAAATTAAGTACTTCCTGGTATGGTTACTGTACTGGTAACTCCCAAAATAATCTGGATTGTGGTGAGGAAACAGAGAAAAAAGCTCATTGAGGACCTGCACTTACGAAGGGGGTAGGCAGCTGTATATCAGGGAGTAAACCTTCTGAGAATAAAAACAGCTGGAGCTTCTTAAGATAATTACACAGGGGAAAGGATAATGTACTGGGAAACTCCTCAGAAGAATCTGATTTGTGGTGAGGGGAGAGAGATAAAAGCGCATTTAGGAACGACATGAACATGCTTCGTAGGTAGCTGTTTATCAGTAAAATATCTCCACTGAGATTAAGAAGAGCAGTAGCCTAATAAATTAAGTACTTCCTGATATGGTTACTGTACTGGTAACTCCCCAAAAGAATCTGGATTGTGGTGAGGGAACAGAGAAAAAAACTCATTTAGGACCTGCACTTACGAAGGGGGTAGGCAGCTGTATATCAGGGAGTAAACCTTCTGAGAATAAAAACAGCTGGAGATTGTTAAGGTAATTACACAGGGGAAAGGATAATGTACTGGGAAACTCCTCAGAAGAATCTGATTTGTGGTGAGGGGGAGAGATAAAAGCTCATTTAGGAACGACATGAACATGCTGCGTAGGTAGCTGTTTATCAGTAAATATCTCCACGGAGATTAAGAAAAGCAGTAGCTTAATAAATTAAGTACTTACTGGTATGGTTACTGTACTGGTAACTCTCCAAAAGAATCTGGATTGTGGTGAGGGAACAGAGAAAAAAGCTCATTTAGGACCTGCAATTACGAAGGGGGTAGGCGTCTATATATCAGAGAGTAAACCTTCTGAGAAATAAAAACAGCTGGAGCGTGTTAGGGTAATTACACAGGGGAAAGGATAATGTACTGAGAACTCCTCAGAAGAATCTGATTTGTGGTGAGGGAGAGAGATAAAAGCTCCTTTAGGAACGACATGAACATGCTGCGTAGGTAGCTGTTTATCAGTAAATATCTCCACTGAGATTAAGAACAGCAGTAGCTTAATAAATTAAGTACTTCCTGGTATGGTTACTGTACTGGTAACTCCCCAAAAGAATCTGGATTGTGGTGAGGAAACAGAGAAAAAAGCTCATTTAGGGCCTGCACTTACGAAGGGGGTAGGCAGCTGTATATCAGGGAGTAAACCTTCTGAGAATAAAAACAGCTGGAGCTTGTTAAGGTAATTACACGGGGGAAAGATAATGTACTGGGAACTCCTCATAAGAATCTGATTTGTGGTGAGGGGAGAGAGATAAAAGCTCATTTAGGAACGACATGAACATGCTGCGTAGGTTGCTGTTTATCAGTAAATATCTCCACTGAGATTTAAGAAAAGCAGTAGCGTAATAATGAAGTACTTCCTGGTATGGTTACTGTACTGGTAACTCCCCAAAAGAATCTGGATTGTGGTGAGGGAACAGAGAAAAAAGCTCATTTAGGACCTGCACTTACGAAGGGGGTAAGCAGCTGTATATCAGGAGTAAACCTTCTGAGAATAAAAACAGCTGGAGCTTGTTTAAGGTAATTACACAGGGGAAAGGATAATGTACTGGGAACTCCTCAGAAGAATCTGATTTTTGGTGAGGGGAGAGAGATAAAAGCTCATTTAGGAACGACATGAACATGCTGCGAAGGTAGGTGTTTATCAGTAAATATCTCCACTGAGATGAAGAAAACCAGTAGCTTAATAAATTAAGTACTTCCTGGTATGGTTTCTGTACTGGTAACTCCCCAAAAGGATCTGGATTGTGGTGAGGGAACAGAGAAAAAAAGCTCATTTAGGAGCTGCACTTACGAAGGGGGTAGGCAGCTGTATATCAGGGAGTAAACCTTCTGAGAATAAAAACAGCTGGAGCTTGTTAAGGTAATTACACAAGGGAAAGGATAATGTACTGGGAACTCCTCAGAAGAATCTGATTTGTGGTGAGGGGAGAGGATAAAAAGCGCATTGAGGAACGACATGAACATGCTGCGTAGGTAGCTGTTTATCAGTAAATATCTCCACTGAGATTAAGGAAAGCAGTAGCTTAATAAATTAAGTATTTTTTTGGTATGGTTACTGTACTGGTAGCTCCCCAAAAGAATCTGGATTGTGGTGAGGGAACAGAAAAAAAAGCTCATTTAGGACCTGCACTTACGAAGGGGGTAGGGCAGCAGTATATCAGGAGTAAACCTTCTGAGAATAAATACAGCTGGAGCTTGTTAAGGTAATTACACAGGGGAAAGGATATTGTACTGGCAACTCCTCAGAAGAATCTGATTTGTGTGAGGGGAGAGAGATAAAAGCTCATTTAGGAACGACATGAACATGCTGCATACGTAGCTGTTTATCAGTAAATATCTCCACTGAGATTAAGAAAAGCAGTAGCTTAATAAGTTAAGTACTTCCTGGTATGGTTACTGTTCTGGTAACTCCCAAATGAATCTGAATTGTGGTGAGCGGAACAGAGAAAAAAGCTCATTTAGTACCTGCACTTACGAAGGGGGTAGCAGCTGTATATCAGGGAGTAAACCTTCTGAGAATAAAAAACAGCTGGAGTTTGTTAAGGTAGTTACACACGGGAAAGGATAATGTACTGGGAACTCATCAGAAGGATCTGATTTGTGGTGAGGGGGAGAGATACAAGCTCATTTAGGAACGACATGAACATGCTGCGTAGGTAGCTGTTTATCAGTAAATATCTCCACTGAGATTAAGAAAAGCAGTAGCTTAATACAATTAAGTACTTCCTGGTATGGTTACTCTACTGGTAACTCCCAAAATAATCTGGATTGTGGTGAGGAAACAGAGAAAAAAGCTAATTGAGGACCTGCCACTTACGAAGGGGTAGGCAGCTGTATATCAGGGAGTAAACCTTCTGAGAATAAAAACAGCTGAGCTTGTTAAGATAATTACACAGGGGAAAGGATAATGTACTGGGAACTCCTCAGAAGAATCTGATTTTTGGTGAGGGGAGAGAGATAAAAGCGCATTTAGGAACGACATGAACATGCTTTATAGGTAGCTGTTTATCAGTAAATATCTCCACTGAGATTAAGAAGAGCAGTAGCCTAATAAATTAAGTACTTCCTGATATGGTTACTGTACTGGTAACTCCCCAAAAGAATCTGGAATGTGGTGAGGGAACAGAGAAAAAAACTCATTTAGGACCTGCACTTACGAAGGGGGTAGCAGCTGTATATCAGGGAGTAAACCTTCTGAGAATAAAAACAGCTGGAGATTGTTAAGGTAATTACACAGGGAAAGGATAATGTACTGGGAACTCCTCAGAAGAATCTGATTTGTGGTGAGGGGAGAGAGATAAAAGCTCATTTAGGAACGACATGAACATGCTGCGTAGGTAGC
This sequence comes from Perognathus longimembris pacificus, assembly GCF_023159225.1. Taxonomy (NCBI): domain Eukaryota; kingdom Metazoa; phylum Chordata; class Mammalia; order Rodentia; family Heteromyidae; genus Perognathus; species Perognathus longimembris. Next base: position 30,673 of record NW_025961935.1, on the reverse strand, counting down.
TGTTTATCAGTAAATATCTCCACGGAGATTAGAAAAGCAGTAGCTTAATAAATTAAGTACTTACTGGTATGGTTACTGTACTGGTAACTCCCCAAAAGAATCTGGATTGTGGTGAGGGAACAGAGAAAAAAGCTCATTTAGACCTGCAATTACGAAGGGGTAGGCGTCTATATATCAGAGAGTAAACCTTCTGAGAATAAAAACAGCTGGAGCGTGTTAGGGTAATTACACAGGGAAAGGATAATGTACTGAGAAACTCCTCAGAAGAATCTGATTTGTGGTGAGGGAGAGAGATAAAAGCTCCTTTAGGAACGACATGAACATGCTGCGTAGGTAGCTGTTTATCAGTAAATATCTCCACTGAGATTAAGAAAAGCTGGGCTGGGGATATGGCGGAGTGGCAAGAGTTGCCTCCTCGGATACACGAGGCCCTAGGTTTGATTCCCCTGCACCACATATACAGAAAACCGCCAGAAGCGGTGCTGTGGCTCAAGCGGCAGAGTGCTAGCCTTGAGCGAGAAGAAGCCAGGGACAGTGCTCAGGCCCTGAGTCCAAGGCCCAGGACTGGCAAAAAAAAAAAAAAAAAAGGAATAGCTGTAGCTTAATAAATTAAGTACTTCCTGGTATGGTTACTGTACTGGTAACTCCCAAAAAGAATCTGGATTGTGGTGAGGGAACAGAGAAAAAAGCTCATTTAGGACCTGCACTTACGAAGGGGGTAGGCAGCTGTATATCAGGGAGTAAACCTTCTGAGAATAAAACAGCTGGAGCTTGTTAAGGTAATTACACAGGGAAAGGATAATGTACTGGGAACTCCTCAGAAGAATCTGATTTGTGGTGAGGGAGAGAGATAAAAGCTCCTTTAGGAACGACATGAACATGCTGCGTAGGTAGCTGTTTATCAGCTAAATATCTCCACTGAGATTAAGAAAAGCTGGGCTGCGGATATGGCCTAGTGGCAAGAGTGCCTGCCTCGGATACACGAGGCCCTAGGTTTGATTCCCCAGCACCACATATACAGAAAACCGCCCAGAAGCGGTGCTGTGGCTCAAGGGGGCAGAGTGGTAGCCTTGAGCGAGAAGAAGCCAGGGACAGTGCTCAGGCCCTGAGTCCAAGGCCCAGGACTGGCAAAAAAAAAAAAGAAAAGCTGTAGCTTAAATAAATTAAGTACTTCCTGGCATGGTTACTGTACTGGTAACTCCCAAAAGAATGAGGAACAGAGAAAAAAGCTCATTTAGGACCCTGCACTTACGAAGGGGGTAGGCAGCTGTATATCAGGAGTAAACCCTTCTGAGAATAAAAACAGCTGGAGCTTGTTAAGGTAATTACACAGGGGAAAGGATAATGTACTGGGAACTCCTCAGAAGAATCTGATTTGTGGTCGAGGGCGAGAGAGATAAAAGCTCATTTAGGAACGACTTGAACATGCTGCGTAGGTAGCTGTTTATCAGTAAATATCGTCCACTGAGATTAAGAAAAGCAGTAGCTTAATAAATTAAGTACTTCCTGGTATGGTTACTGTACTGGTACTCCCCAAAAGAATCTGGATTGTGGTGAGGAATGTCGGGAGCCTAGCTAGCAGCTAAGCTCATCCTGACCTCTGGCTGTGCTGTTGTCGCCAAGATGTCGGGGAGTCAAACCTGCAGCTAGGTAAATTATCACCTCTGGCTGTGCTGTTACCGCCAGGATATGCTAATGCAAAGTCCACAGCCACTGTCCGGAATTGCTTTGTTACCTTGTGTTTACTGTAATCAAATGTTGTAAACTTCAAAGCCTCTTTGTGATTCTGGAATTTTAACAACCCTATTGCCATTCCCTGGTTCAAACCTGCATATAAGCTGGAAGTTAAGAATTACAACTGTTGCTGCAGTCTTGAGGTTCAAACTTACGGCTGTAGACCTCCGTACCCCATCTTTGTCTCTTGTCTTTTTTCTCTTGCCTTATTTTTCCTTTTCCGTAATCCCTGCCGCCCCTCAGTCAGGATTTCTGTTCCCCTGCCGGCTGGCCGGCAGGTTTGGCGCCTGGAACAGGGACTTGAAGACCTGGGGATCGACGGCAGGTGACCCCCGCTCAGGTAAGGACGTCCGAATGCTTGGGAAGGAGAGCGGGAGGAGAGTGTATTGTCGGGAGTAATAAATTATGGGACAAGGTAATAGCCGCATGCTATACATGCAGGCCCCAAAGGCATGCTTAATGCCCGGGCAGTGAAAGTTGGCCAAAGTAACTTAGAACGTTTCTATTTATTTTTATTGAGAAAGCATGCCCCCAGTTCCTGGAGGAAGGAACCAATAACTTAGAAACTTGCTAGAAAAAAAAAAAAGGGAACATTATGATGCAACTGCCCTGCAGAAAACCTCAGTGGATGCTATTATTCTTTGGTATCTGGTCCGAGATTGCTTAGATCCTAGACATGAATAGATTAAACTCGATCAGTCGATTGGAAAACTGAACAGGGACCTGATGAGTGTTGCCCAGCCCCGGAGCGTATGCTGCTGCCTGGGAAGAGCTGAGAAAATTAACAAGACCTGAACCCACTGAGCTAGACATTAAGGAAGACTCAGATGGCTCTGAGGAGAAATTATTCAATAAGCCTATTAAAGATAGATTGACCTATGTTGAGGACTATGTTAAAATCAGTTATAGCTCTATTGTCACAGCTTCATCCAGAACAACAAACTCCTTTAAAGGGAGTCCTGGCAGACTTACAGCTCTCCTAGGTGCAGGCTGCTAGCAGGGGGGAGGAAACCTGAGGCTAGAGAAATGCTAACACCACCGAGGTAACTTCTCCTGACCTAGCGCTCTATTTCCATCACCAGGACAGTTCTTGAAACCCCAACCAGGGTGAGTGGACCATTAGCCTGGAGCTTACATTTTCCATAAATCCACTGGGCTAGGTCAAGGAGATCAGCAATTGTGGGTGTTTGGAGACAACTGATCTCTAGTTCAGCTCAGCAGGTTGCTCGTCAAGTCTAAATTGTTTCAGGAAAGCTGCTCAAGTTTGAGCCCAATCATATATATTTGGAATATTTTGCAGGACTTACCTAACTTCTATGAGTGCTCAGACAGATGAAGTTCTCTCTGTCTCTTTTTCTGTCTCCCTCTAAACTCTGCCTGCCTGCCTGTGACATAGGATGGGTATTGATATTTGTTTAACATCTGCTTTAAAAGACTCAAAGAAAGGTTTTCTATTCTTGTTATTGATGTTTAAGTTTTGGAGACTCAGTTAAATTCTGCTTGTTTGGCTAAATCATAAGTTTCTCTAGCATTGAGCACATGGTAGACAATAGGATTGGATGGAGTGAAAGCCTGCCCATCCCCCAGGTGACAAGCATGCCAAATTCCTGGAGGCTGGGCAGAGACTTGGAGTCCTGTGGCCTTGCATTTCAAAGGTGCTTACAATTCAAATGCTAGAAGATGAAGGTGTCTTACTGTGAGCTCACTGTCTGTGTTCATATCCTGTCTCCCATATACTCCCTTTGTGAGCTAAACTGGTTTCTCAAAATTTGGCTTCTCAGATGATCTGAAAATTTTGGTTTGCTGAAAAGATTTTTTTTACTATCTAACCACGTGGTTCTAGAATATAGGCAAAATAATATCATTTGCCACTGGAATTCCAGAAAAACTTACATGGCCAATTAAAAAAACAATTCTAAGCGCGCCCCAAAACGTGTGCACATTGTCTGTATGTGTATGTATGTCTATGTCTATGTCTATGTGTTGGTAAAACTTAAAAACAAAACAAAAAACAGGTTTTAAGCCTAAACTGATATGTTTGGGAGCAAACAATGTGTCTAAGAAAAACTCCAAAAGGTTTTAATATACAGCACGTGATATAAGTGCAATGATGTACAACCAGTGTGTTATTCTTTATGTCTATCTATGCTAAGAGTCAAGTGTACACCTAATCCTGACAATTCTTTGGTATAGACTTAAGATTTTGCTTCTCCATTTTTTTTTCTCTTTTTTCGCGGTGCTCTCAAACTCTTTAAGATCAAGGGACCAGAGTCATTTTGAAATAACTGCACAGGTGTGACTATTAACCTAAATTTCCGGACCCCAAATTAACATTTTGCTTTATAGGATACAGGCTGACATGTGTGCTAGCTGAGTGGACCGTGGCAGTCTATGGCTACAGAAAGCTGCCTCCACAGTCGGCTCCAAACTGGGAGTTGTTTGTGATTCAGAAACTGCTACAGAGAGCAGACTTGGTTGGCCTTCAATCTGGGTGGATTTTGTGACTAGAAAGATGGTTAAAGGCCCAAGCCTTCTAAAATCTGTTTAAAATGCCTTAACCAGTCTGTGTAGAAATTTACAGGCAACAAGCAGGAAATGTGACAGGCCTATCCAGGGAACTCTACTAAAGAATTATCCAGATGCAACCATCTCTCCTGCTGGCCTGCTAATTTGGGATGAAGACACAGCCACTTCAGATCCACTGAAGCTGAGACTTTTATTGTTATTCATTTGTTTTCTCTTTCACGTGCCAGTAAGGTAAGGTTAAATAATATGATTTGATTTAATGGCACATGGATCCCATTCAGTCAGCTGTTCTTTAAGTGTTACAGCAAACTCTGGCAACTACTTGTTGGTCAATTTTTAGCAACTTACAGGTAAAACTCTACTCCTTTTGTTCTCCTGTTGCTTTATTTGGAAATAAAAAGGGGCTTTATTGGATAAGACTCCTTGGACAGTTAAAACAAGATCTCACCTCTTTTGGGTTAATAATAGCTAGTGAAAAGGTGCAAGAGCATCCTCCGTATACTTATCTTGGTCATATTTTGGGTCCCTTATTATTTTACTAGTCAAAAATTACAGGTTAAGACTTCTCATTTACGTACTTTGCATGATTTTCAAAAATTTCTGGGAGATATTAATTGGCTTCGCCCTTATCTTAAATTGTCCACAGCTGAATTAAAACCCTTGTTTGATCTATTAAAGGGGGACCCTGACCCTACATCTCCCAGAGAAATAACAACTGAAGCAGCAGAAGCCTTGAGCATAGTAAATTCTGCCATTTCTTCCAACACATAAATTATATTGATTACTCAGCCCCTTGGAAGCTTATATTTTAACTACACCTCATTCTCCAACAGCGGTCCTCTGGCAGAAGGGACCCCTTTTGTGGCTTTCCTTGCCTGCTACTCCTTCAAAAGTGTTAACTCCTTATTATGAATTGGTAGCCACCTTAGTCCATATGTGCCGTGTGGAATCTTATAAGTATCTTGGATGAGATCCACAGGTTATTTATATCCCCTATACTTTGCAGCAACAAGAATGGCTTTATAGTCTTGTGATTCCTGGGTCACTGCCTGGGACAATTTTGTGGCACAATTTCACAACATTATCCTCTAACAAGTTACTTCACTTTGCCTCTTCTTACCATTAAGTGAGGACAATGCTATTACAGATGAGGCTACCCAAATTTTTCTTTCTCAAATTGACTTGGCAAAGCAATCACATGCTGCCCACCATCAAAACAGTCGTGCCTTACGTCAGCAATTTCATATTACTTATGAGGCAGCTCGTCAAATTGTAAAAACTTGTCCCAACTGTGCTACCTTCCTGCCTGTGCCCTCCAATGGCATTAACCCTCATGGTCAAGAAATTGTCGAATGGGCCAACGGTTTGTTAAAACACCAAATTTCTAAATTAAAAGGGGGGAAACTATACCCTTCTCTCCTTTCTCATACTTTATTCATACTAAATTTTTAAATTTGGATTGCAATGGCCACTCCGCAGCACAGCGGTTCTGGGAAAAGAGAGAGCAAAGAGCTTTTGCTCAAGTTAAGTGGAAAGATCCTCTAACAAGTGCTTGGCACGGGCCCGATCCGGTATTGACATGGGGTCGAGGACATGTCTGTGTTTTTCACAGGATGAAAATGATGCCCGCTGGCTACCTGAGCGTTGTGTTCGGATTGTGGAAACTCATCAGAACGGTACAAGCGCTGACCCACTGGGCTTATGTGCCAGATCCACCGATTGTTGCACCCTGCGACCTGGGAGGGAGCTGAGGTGTTTCGTCCATGTCAACAGATCAGCGTACGGTACAGCTCCAGACCCTTTTGTCCACACGTTAAAATGGGAGACTTTGCAGCTTCTGGCACTGGAACCCCTTTATGTTTTACAACTGACTCCAACAGTTATATTCCAGGCTGTACTGTGATGCAATCCATAAAATATAGAATTTGGATTCCTGATAATAGTCAAGTATATAATATACAAATGACTTCATTGCCTACTGGGTTTCCTGTACATGCCAATTCTACCTCGTCCTTCATGATACCTCGCTGCATCAACTCCTCTCAAATTGTAGAATCCACGGGAGAACTGCACCCGTAAAGTGTAGACATGATCACCCTTTTATAACCAATATTTCAGGAACTAATTCTCAGCTGATGGACTGGTCTGGAGCTAATCTCACCATAAGTTCAACCAGGTCTGTGGTGGATGAATGGACGCCCTCAACACCATGTCTGGATGTTAGTGGCTGCTCTGAATAAATATCTCCTGGCCCACTTCTACTTCTTTAAAAAATATTATGAGTTGTGTAACACCCCCTTATGCTATTATGTATGGACCTTTTAATATTTCTATAGGAGCCATGTATTTCAATGTTTCCTGCACTAACTGTTCTTTTACAAATTGCTTGTATAGTGGTCTTACTGATTCTGTAATTATTATTAAGCAACCACGATTTGTTATGCTTCCTGTAAACTTATCTGAAGCTTGGTATGAAGAAACAGGTATTCAAGTGTTAAAACATTTAAAAGAACTTATGAGCCCTAGACGATTTGTAGGGCTACTAATAGCAGGAATTTTAGCCTTTATTTCCTTAGCTGCCTCTGCTGCAGCGGCTACTGTGGCTTTAACACAAAATGTGCAGACAGCTCACCATGTTAATCAGCTTGCTCATAATACCACGCAAGCCCTGCACTTTCAAGGCGGGATTGATGATAAGGTAGAACAAAAATTAGAAGCCTTGTATGAATCTTTGTTGTCTCTGGGAGAACAAATTCGTGCCTTACAAACTTTGCAACGGGTGCGCTGTCATGCTGGGTTTGACTTTATTTGTGTGACCCCCCATAAGTATAATGGGTCAAGCTATCCTTGGGAACAAGTTGTAGCACATCTAAATGGTATTTGGCACCATAATAACTTGTCCTTAGATCTCTTTCAACTCCATAGACAAATAGCCGGATTAGAACAGGCTCCGCCTTTGGACTTTAAAGTGGCAAAAACAGCAAAAGAACTGTTTAAAACAACTTCAACAAGTATGTCCCTTCCTTAACTAACGTTAAGGGGCTGCTAATGAAATTGCTCGGCCCAGGATACATTTGCTGATGGCTTGCCTATGTCTTCCTTGCATTGTACGCATATTGCAAAACTCTTTCATGAGTTTAGCCAGCCAGCTGCATAAGGTCAAGCTCCAAGTAAATGAATTTCCCCCGAGAGGAACCGCAGCCAGAGACGGGTATGAGGCGGTGCCAGCCTTAGACCGACCTAAGACAGGGCCTTCAGCACTGCTCTGAAGTTGTTTCCCCAAGACGGGTAAGGCGGGCTGGGGCACCCACCCCCACCTAAGACAGGCGGGTTTCGCTTCTTTAATAAAAAAGACGGGGGAACTGTCAGGAGCCTAGCTAGCAGCTAAGCTCATCCTGACCTCTGGCTGTGCCGATGTCGCCAAGATGTCGGGGAGTCAAACCTGCAGCTAGGTAAATTATCACCTCTGGCTGTGCTGTTACCCGCCAGGATATGCTAAAGGCAAAGTCCACAGCCACTGTCCGGAATTGCTTTGTTACCTTGTGTTTACTGTAATCAAATGTTGTAAACTTCAAAGCCTCTTTGTGTTCTGGAATTTTAACAACCCTATGCCATTCCCTGGTTCCAAAACTGCATATAAGCTGGAAGTTAAGAATAAACTGTTGCTGCAGTCTTGAGGTTCAAACTTAACGGCTGGAGACCTCCCGTACCCCATCTTTGTCTCTTGTCTTTTTTCTCTTGCCTAATTTTTCCTTTTCCGTATCCCTGCCGCCCCTAAGTCAGGATTTCTGTTCCCCTTCCGGCTGGCCGGGCAGGAGGGAAAAGAGAAAAAAGCTCATTTAGGACCTGCACTTACGAAGGGGGTAGGCAGCTGTATATCAGGGAGTAAACGTTCTGAGAATAAAAACAGCTGGAGATGGTTAAGGTAACTACACAGGGGAAAGGATAATGTACTGGGAACTCCTCAGAAGAATCTGATTTGTTGTGAGGGGAGAGAGATTAAAGCTCATTAGGAACGACATGAACATACTGCGTAGGTAGCTGTTTATCAGTAAATATCTCCACTGAGATTAAGAAAAGCAGTAATTTAATAAATTAAGTACTTCCTGGTGTGGTTACTGTACTGGTAACTCCCAAAAGAATCTGGATTGTGGTGAGGGAACAGAGAAAAAAGCTCATTTAGGACCTGCACTTACGAAGGGGGTAGGCAGCTGTATATCAGGTAGTAAACCTTCTGAGAATAAAAACAACTGGAGCTTGTTAAGTAATTACACAGGGGAAAGGATAATGTACTGGGAACTCCTCAGAAGAATCTGATTTGTGGGGAGGGGAGAGAGATAAAAGCTCATTTAGGAACGACATGAATATGCTGTGTAGATAGCTGTTTATCAGTAAATATCTCCACTGAGATTAAGAAAAGCAGTAGCTTAATAAATTAAGTACTTCCTGGTATGGTTACTGTACTGGTAACTCTCCAAAAGAATCTGGATTGTGGTGAGGGAACAGAGAAAAAAGCTCATTTAGGACCTGCACTTACGAAGGGGGTAGGCAGCAGTATATCAGGGAGTAAACCTTAGGAGAATAAAAAGAGCTGGAGCTTGTTAAGGTATTACACAGGGGAAAGGATAAAGTACTGGAACTCCTCAGAAGAATCTGATTTGTGGTGAGGGGAGAGAGATAAAAGCTCATTTAGGAATGACATGAACATGCTGCGTAGGTAGCTGTTTATCAGTAAATATCTCCACTGAGATTAAGAAAAGCAGTAGCTTAAAAAATTAAGTACTTCCTAGTATGGTTACTGTACTGGTAACTCCGCAAAAGATCTGGATTGTGGTGATGGAACAGAGAAAAAAGCTTATTTAGGACCTGCACTTACGAAGGGGGTAGGCAGCTGTATATCAGGAAGTAAACCTTCTGAGCATAAAACAGCTGGAGTTTGTTAAGGTAATTACACAGGGGAAAGGATAATGTACTGGGAACTCCTCAGAAGAATCTGATTTGTGGTGAGGTGAGAGAGATAAAAGCTCATTTAGGAACGACATGAACGTGCTGCGTAGGTAGCTGTTTATCAGTAAATATCTCCACTGAGATTAAGAAAAGCAGTAGCTTAATAAATTAAGTACTTCCTGGTATGGTTACTGTACTGGTAACTCCCCAAAAGAATCTGGATTGTGGTGAGGGAACAGAGAAAAAAGCTCATTTAGGACCTGCACTTACGAAGGGGGTAGGCAGCTGTATATCAGGGAGTAAACCTTCAGAGAATAAAAACAGCTGGAGCTTGTTAAGGTAATTACACAGGGGAAAGGATAATGTACTGGGAACTCCTCAGAAGAATCTGATTTGTGGTGAGAGGAGAGAGATAAAAAGCTCATTTAGGAACGACATGAACATGCTGCGTAGGTAGCTGTTTATCAGTAAATATCTCCACTGAGATTAAGAAAAGCAGTAGCTTAATAAATTAAGTACTTCCTAGTATGGTTACTGTACTGGTAACTCCCCAAAAGAATCTAGATTGTGGTGAGGGAACAGAGAAAAAAGCTCATTTAGGACCTGCACTTACGAAGGGGGTAGGCAGCTGTATATCAGGGAATAAACCTTCTGAGAATAAAAACAGCTGGAGCTTGTTAAGGTAATTACAAAGGGGAAAGGTTAATGTACTGGGAACTCCTCAGAAGAATCTGATTTGTGTGAGGGGAGAGAGATAAAAGCTCATTTAGGAACGACATGAACATGCTGCGTAGGTAGCTCTTTAACAGTAAATATCTCCACTGAGATTAAGAAAAGCAGTAGCTGAATAAATTAAGTACTTCCTGGTATGGTTACTGTACTGGTACCTCCCCAAAAGAATCTGGATTGTGGTGAGGGAACAGAGAAAAAAGGTCATTTAGGACTTGCACTTACGAAGGGGGTAGGGCAGCTGTATATCAGGGAGTAAATCTTCTGAGGATAAAAACAGCTGGTTCTTGTTAAGGTAATTACACAGGGTAAAGGGATAATGTACTGGGAACACCTCAGAAGAATCTGATTTGTGGTGAGGGGAGAGAGATAAAAGCTCATTTAGGAACGACATGAACATGCTGCGTAGGTAGCTGTTTATCAGGAAATATCTCCACTGAGATTAAGAAAGCAGTAGCTTAATAAATTAAGTACTTCCTAGTATGGGTACTGTACTGGTAACTCCCCAAAAGAATCTGGATTGTGGTGAGGGAACAGAGAAAAAAGCTCATTTAGGACCTGCACTTACGAAGGGGGTAGGCAGCTGTATATCAGGGGAGTAAACCTTCTGAGAATAAAAACAGCTGGAGCTTGTTAAGGTAATTACACAGGGGAAAGGAAAATGTACTGGGAACTCCTCAGAAGAATCTGATTTGTGGTGAGGGGAGAGAGATAAAAGCTCATTAGGAACGACTTGAACATGCTGCGTAGGTATCTGTTTATCAGGAAATATCTCCACTGAGATTAAGAAAAGCAGTAGCTTAATAAATTAAGTCCTTCCTGGTATCGTTAGTGTACTGGTAACTCCCCAAAAGAATCTGGATTGTGGTGAGGGAACAGAGAAAAAACTCATTTAGGACCTGCACATACGAAGGGGGTAGGCAGCTGTATATCAGGGAGTAAAACTTATGAGAATAAAAACAGCTGGAGCTTGTTAAGGTAATTACACAGGGGAAAGGATAATGTACTGGGAACTCCTCAGAAGAATCTGATTTGTGGTGAGGGGAGAGAGATAAAAGCTCATTTAGGAACGACATGAACATGCTTGCGTAGGTAGCTGTTTATCAGTAAGTATCTCCACTGAGTTTAAGAAAAGCAGTAGCTTAATAAATTAAGTACTTCCTGGTATGGTTACTGTACTGGTAACTCCCCTAAAGAATCTGGATTGTGGTGAGGGGAACAGAGAAAAAAGCTCATTTAGGACCTGCACTTACGAAGGGGGTAGGCAGCTGTATATCAGGGAGTAAACCTTCTGAGAATAAAAACAGCTGGAGCTTGTTAAGGTAATTACACAGGGGAAAGGATAATGTACTGGGAATTCCTCAGAAGAATCTGATTCGTGGTGAGTGGAAGAGAGATAAAAGCTCATTTAGGAACGACATGAACATGGTGCGTAGGTAGCTCTTTATCAGTAAATATCTCCACTGAGATTAAGAAAAGCAGTAGCTTAATAAATTAAGTACTTCCTGGTATGGATACTGTACTGGTAACTACCCAAAAGAATCTGTATTGTGGTGAGGGAACAGAGAAAAAGCTCCTTTAGTTCCTGCACTTACGAAGGGGGTAGGCAGCTGTATATCAGGGAGTAAACCTTCTGAGAATAAAAACAGCTGGAGCTTGTTAAGGTAATTAAACAGGGGAAAGGATAATGTACTGGGAACTCCTCAGAAGAATCTGATTTGTGGTGAGGGGAGAGAGATAAAAGCTCATTTAGGAACGACATGAACATGCTGCGTAGGTAGTTGTTTATCAGTAAATATCTACACTGAGATTAAGAAAAGCAGTAGCTTAATAAATGAAGTACTTCCTGGTATGATTACTGTACTGGTAACTCCCCAAAAGAATCTAGATTGTGGTGAGGGAACAGAAAAAAAGCTCATTTAGGACCTGCACTAACGAAGGGGGTAGGCAGCTGTATATCAGGGAGTAAACCTTCTGAGAATAAAACAGCTGGAGCTTGTTAAAGTAATTACACAGGGGAAAGGATAATGTACTGGGAACTCCTCAGAAGAATCTGATTTGTGGTGAGGGGAGAGAGATAAAAGCTCATTTAGGAACGACATGAAAATGCTGCGTAGGTAGCTGTTTTATCAGTAAATATCTCACTGAGATTAAGAAAAGCAGTAGCTTAGTAAATTAAGTACTTCCTGTATGGTTACTGTAGTGGTAACTCCCCAAAAGAATCTGGATTGTGGTGAGGGAACATAGAAAAAAGCTCATTTAGGACCTGCACTTACGAAGGGGTTAGGCAGGTGTATATCATGGAGTATCGCTTCTGAGAATAAAAACAGCTGGAGCTTGTTAAGGTAATTACACAGTGGAAAGGATAATGTACTGGGAACTCCTCAGAAGAATCTGATTTGTGGTGAGGGGATTGAGAAAAAAGCTCATTTAGGAACGACATGAACATGCTGCATACGTAGCTGTTTATCAGTAAATATCTCCACTCAGATTAAGAAGAGCAGTAGCTTAATAAATTAAGTACTTCCTGGTATGGATACTGTACTGGTAACTCCCCAAAAGAATCTGGATTGTGGTGAGGGGAACAGAGAAAAAAGGTCATTTAGGAACGACATGAACATGCTGCGTAGGTAGCTGTTAATCAGTAAAATAGCTCCACTGAGATTAAGAAAAGCAGTAGCTAATAAATTAAATACTTCCTGGTATGGTTACTGTACTGGTAACTCCCCAATAGAATCTGGATTGTGGTGAGGGAACAGAGAAAATGCTCATTTAGTACCTGCACTTACGAAGGGGGTAGGCACAGTATATCAGGGAGTAAACCTTCTGAGAATAAAAACAGCTGGAGCTTGTTAAGGTAATTACACAGGGGAAAGGATAATGTACTGGGAACTCCTCAGAAGAATCTGATTGCGGTGAGGGGAGAGAGATAAAAGCTCATTTAGGAACGACATGAACATGCTGCATAGGTAGCTGTTTATCAGTAAATAAATCCACTGAGATTAAGAAAAGCAGTAGCTTAATAAATTAAGTACTTCCTGGTATGGTTATTGTACTGGTTACTCCCCAAAAGAATCTGGATTGTGCTGAGGGAACAGAGAAAAAAGCTCATTTAGGACTTGCACTTACGAAGGGGGTAGGCAGTTGTATATCAGGGAGTAAACCCTCTGAGAATAAAAACAGCTGGAGCTTGTTAAGGTAATTACACAGGGGAAAGGATAATGTACTGGGGAACTCCTCAGAACAATCTGATTTGTGATGAGGGGGAGAGAGATAAAAGCTCAGTTAGGAACGACATGAACATGCTGCGTAGGTAGCTGTTTATCAGTAAATATCTCCACTGAGATTAAGAAAAGCAGTAGCTTAATAATTAAGTACTTCCTGGTATGGTTACTGTACTGGTAACTCCCCAAAAGAAGCTGGATTGTGGTGAGGGAACAGAGAAAAAAGCTCATTTATGACCTGCACTTACGAAGGGGGTAGGCAGCTGTATATCAGGGAGTAAAACTTCTGAGAATAAAAACAGCTGAGCTTGTTAAGGTAATTACACAGGGGAAAGGATAATGTACTGGGAACTCCTCAGAAGAATCTGATTTGTGGTGAGGGGAGAGAGATAAAAGCTCATTTAGGAACGACATGAACATGCTGCGTAGGTAGCTGTTTATCAGTAAATATCTCCACTGAGATTAAGAAAAGCAGTAGCTTAATGAATTAAGTACTTCCTGTATGGTTACTGTACTGGTAACTCCCCAATAGAATCTCGATTTTGGTGAGGGAACAGGGAAAAAAGCTCATTAGGACCTGCACTTACGAAGGGGTAGGCAGCTGTATATCAGGGAGTAAACCTTCTGAGAATAAAAACAGCTAGAGTTGTTAAGGTAATTACACAGGGGAACAGGATAATGTACTGGGAACTCCTCAGAAGAATCTGATTTGCGGTGAGGGGAGAGAGATAAAAGCTCATTTAGGGAACGACATGAACATGCTGAGTAGGTAGCTGTTTATCAGTAAATATCTCCACTGAGATTAGAAAAGCAGTAGCTTAATGAATTAAGTACTTCCTGGTATGGTTACTGTACTGGTAACTCCCCAAAAGAATCTGGATTGTGGTGAGGGAACAGAGAAAAAAGCTCATTTAGGACCTGCACTTACGAAGGGGGTAGGCAGCTGTATATCAGGAGTAAACCTTCTGAGAATAAAAACAGCTGGAGCTTGGTAAGGTAATTACATAGGGGAAAGGATAATGTACTGGGAACTCCTCAGAAGAATCTGATTCGTGGTGAGGGGAGAGAGATAAAAGCTCATTTAGGAACGACATGAACATGCTGCGTAGGTAGCTCTTTATCAGTAAATATCTCCACTGAGATTAAGAAAAGCAGTAGCTTAATAAATTAAGTACTTCCTGGTATGGTTACTGTACTGGTAACTACCCCAAAAGAATCTGTATTGTGGTGAGGGAACAGAGAAAAAGCTCCTTTAGGACCTGCACTTACGAAGGGGGTAGGCAGCTGTATATCAGGGATGTAAACCTTCTGAGAATAAAAACAGCTGGAGCTTGTTAATGTAATTACACAGGGGAAAGGATAATGTACTGGGAACTCCTCAGAAGAATCTGATTTGTGGTGAGGGGAGAGAGATAAAAGCTCATTTAGGAACGACATGAACATGCTGCGTAGGTAGTTTTTTATCAGTAAATATCTCCACTGAGATTAGAAAAGCAGTAGCTTAATAAATGAAGTACTTCCTGGTATGGTTACTGTACTGGTAACTCCCCAAAAGAATCTGGATTGTGGTGAGGGAACAGAAAAAAAAGCTCATTTAGGACCTGCACTTACGAAGGGGGTAGGCAGCTGATATCAGGGAGTAAACCTTCTGAGAATAAAAACAGCTGGAGCTTGTTTAAGTAATTACACAGGGGAAAGGATAATGTACTGGGAACTCCTCAGAAGAATCTGATTTGTGGTGAGGGGAGAGAGATAAAAGCTCATTTAGGAACGACATGAACATGCTGCGTAGGTAGCTGTTTATCAGTTAATATCTCCACTGAGATTAAGAAAAGCAGTAGCTTAGTAAATTAAGTACTTCCTGGTATGGTTACTGTACTGGTAACTCCCCAAAAGAATCTGGATTGTGGTGAGGGAACAGAGAAAAAAGCTCATTTAGGACCTGCACTTACGAAGGGGGTAGGCAGCTGTATATCAGGGAGTAAACCTTCTGAGAATAAAAGCAGCTGGAGCGTGTTAAGGTAATTACACAGTGGAAAGGATAATGTACTGGGAACTCCTCAGAAGAATCTGATTTGTGGTGAGGGGAGAGAGATAAAAGCTCATTTAGGAACGACATGAAAATGCTGCATACGTAGCTGTTTATCAGTAATTATCTCCACTGAGATTAGAAAGCAGTAGCTTAATAAATTAAGTACTTCCTGGTATGGAACTGTACTGGTAACTCCCCAAAAGTATCTGGAATGTGGTGAGGGAACAGAGAAAAAAGCTCATTTAGGAACGACATGAACATGCTGCGTAGGTAGCTGTTTATCAGTAATATCTCCACTGAGATTAAGAAAAGCAGTAGCTTAATAAATTAAGTACTTCCTGGTATGGTTTACTGTACTGGTAACTCTCCAAAAGAATCTGGATTGTGGTGAGGGAACAGAGAAAAAAGCTCATTTAGGACCTGCACTACGAAGGGGTAGGCAGCAGTATATCAGGGAGTAAACCTTAGGAGAATAAAAAGAGCTGGAGCTTGTTAAGTTAATTACACAGGGGAAAGGATAATGTACTGGGAATTCCTCAGAAGAATCTGATTTGTGGTGAGGGGAGAGAGATAAAAGCTCATTTAGGAACGACAGGAACATGCTGCGTAGGAAGCTGTTCATCAGTAATATCTCCACTGAGATTAAGAAAAGCAGTAGCTTAATAAATTAAGTACTTCCTGGTATGGTTACTGTACTGGTAACTACCCAAAAGAATCTGTATTGTGGTGAGGGAACAGAGAAAAAGCTCCTTTAGGACCTGCACTACGAAGGGGGTAGGCAGCTGTATATCAGGGAGTAAACCTTCTGAGAATAAAAACAGCTGGAGCTTGTTAATGTAATTACACAGGGGAAAGGATAATGTACTGGAACTCCTCAGAAGAATCTGATTTGTGGTGAGGGGAGAGAGATAAAGCTCATTTAGGAACGACATGAACATGCTGCGTAGGTAGTTGTTTATCAGTAAATATCTCCACTGAGAATAAGAAAAGCAGTAGCTTAATAAATGAAGTACTCCTGGTATGGTTACTGTACTGTAACTCACCAAAAGAATCTGGATTGTGGTGAGGGAACAGAAAAAAAGCTCATTTAGGACCTGCACTTACGAAGGGGGTAGGCAGCTGTATATCAGGGAGTAAACCTTCTGAGAATAAAAACAGCTGGAGCTTGTTAAAGTAATTACACAGGGGAAAGGATAATGTACTGGGAACTCCACAGAAGAATCTGATTTGTGGTGAGGGAGAGAGATAAAAGCTCATTTAGGAACGACATGAACATGCTGCGTAGGTAGCTGTTTATCAGTAAATATCTCCACTGAGATTAAGAAAGCAGTAGCTTAGTAAATTAAGTACTTCCTGTATGGTTACTGTACTGGTAACTCCCCAAAAGAATCTGGATTGTGGTGAGGGAACAGAGAAAAAAGCTCATTTAGGACCTGCACTTACGAAGGGGGTAGGCAGCTGTATATCAGGGAGTAAACCTTCTGAGAATAAAAGCAGCTGGAGCGTGTTAAGGTAATTACACAGTGGAAAAGATAATGTACTGGGAACTCCTCAGAAGAATCTGATTTGTGGTGAGGGAGAGAGATAAAAGCTCATTTAGGAACGACATGAACATGCTGCTTAGGTAGGTGTTTATCAGTAAATATCTCCACTGAGATTAAGAAAAGCAGTAGCTTAGTAAATTAAGTACTTCCTGGTATGGTTACTGTCTGGTAACTCCCCAAAAGAATCTGGATTGTGGTGGAGCGAACAGAGAAAAAAGCTCATTTAGGACCTGCACTTACGAAGGGGGTAGGCAGCGGTATATCAGGGAGTATCGCTTCTGAGAATAAAAACAGCTGGAGCTTGTTAAGGTAATTACACAGGGGAAAGGATAATGTACTGGGAACTCCTCAGAAGAATCTGATTTGTGGTGAGGGGAGAGAGAAAAAAGCTCATTTATGAATGACATGAAAATGCTGCATACGTAGCTGTTTATCAGTAATTATCTCCACTAAGGTTAAGAAAAGCAGTAACTTAATAAATTAAGTACTTCCTGGTATGGAAACTGTACTTGGTAACTCCCCAAAAGTATCTGGAATGTGGTGAGGGAACAGAGAAAAAAGCTCATTTAGGAACGACATGAACATGCTGCGTAGGTAGCTGTTTACAGTAAATATCTCCACTGAGATTAAGAAAAGCAGTAGCTGAATAAATTAAGTACTTCCTGGTATGGTTACTGTACTGGTACCTCCCCAAAAGAATCTGTATTGTCTTGAGGGAACAGAGAAAAAAGGTCATTTAGGACCTGCACTTACGAAGGGGGTAGGCAGCTGTATATCAGGGAGTAAATCTTCTGAGGATAAAAACAGCTGGGGCTTGTTAAGGTAATTACACAGGGCAAAGGATAATGTACTGGGAACACCTCAGAAGAATCTGACTTGTGGGGAGGGGGAGAGAGATAAAAGCTCATTTAGGAACGACATGAACATGCTGCGTAGGTAGCTGTTTATCAGTAAATATCTGCACTGAGATTAAGAAAAGCAGTAGCTTAATAAATTAAGTACTTCCTGGTATGTTACTGTACTGGTAACTCACCAAAAGAATCTGGATTGTGGTGAGGGAACAGAGAAAAAAGCTCATTTAGGACCTGCACTTACGAAGGGGTAGGCAGCTGTATATCAGGGAGTAAACCTTCTGAGAATAAAAACAGCTGGAGCTTGTTAAGGTAATTACACAGGGGAAAGTATAATGTACTGGGAACTCCTCAGAAGAATCTGATTTGTGGTGAGGGGAGAGAGATAAAAGCTCATTTAGGACGACTGAACTGCTGCGTAGGTAGCTGTTTATCAGGAAATATCTCCACTGATGATTAAGAAAAGCAGTAGATTAATAAATTAAGTACTTCCTGGTATGGTTAGTGTACTGGTACCTCCCAAAAGAATCTGGATTGTGGTGAGGGAACAGAGAAAAAACTCATTTAGGACCTGCACTTACGAAGGGGAAGGCAGCTCTATAATCAGGGAGTAAACCTTCTGAGAATAAAAACAGCTGGAGCTTGTTAAGGTAATTACACAGGGGAAAGGATAATGTACTGGGAACTACTCAGAAGAATCTGATTTGTGGTGAGGGGAGAGAGATAAAAGCTCATTTAGGAACGACATGAACATGCTGCGTAGGTAGCTGTTTATCAGTAAGTATCTCACTGAGATTAAGAAAAGCAGTAGCTTAATAATTAAGTACTTCCTGGTATGGTTACTGTACTGGTAACTACCCAAAAGAATCTGTATTGAGGTGAGGGAACAGAGAAAAAGCTCCTTTAGGACCTGCACTTACGAGGGGGTAGGCAGCTGTATATCAGGGAGTAAACCTTCTGAGAATAAAAACAGCTGGAGCTTGTTAAGGTAATTACACAGGGGAAAGGATAATGTACTGGGAACTCCTCAGAAGAATCTGATTTGTGGTGAGGGGGAGAGAGATAAAAGCTCATTTAAGAACGACATGGACATGTTGCGTAGGTAGCTGTTTATGAGTAAATATCTCCACTGAGATTAAGAAAAGCAGTAGCTTAATATATTAAGTACTTCCTGGTATGGTTACTGTACTGGTAACTTCCCAAAAGAACCTGGATTGTGGTGAGGGAACAGAGAAAAAAGTTCATTTAGGACCTGCACTTACGAAGGTGGTAGGCAGCTGTATATCAGGGAGTAAAACTTTTGAGAATAAAAACAGCTGGAGCTTGTTAAGGTAATTATACAGGAGAAAGGATAATGTACTGGAAACTCCTCAGAAGAATCTGATCTGGTGTGGTGAGGGGAGAGAGATAAAAGCTCATTTAGGAACGACATGAACATGCTGCGTAGGTAGCTGCTGATCAGTAAATATCTCCACTGAGATTAAGAAAAGCAGTAGCTTAATAATTAAGTACTTCCTGGTATGGTTACTGCACTGGTAACTCCCCAAAAGAATCTGGATTGTGGTGAGGGAACAGAGAAAAAAGCTCATTTAGGACCTGCACTTACGAAGGGGGTAGGCAGCTGTATATCAGGAAGTAAACCATCTGAGAATAAAAACAGCTGGAATTTGTTAAGGTAATTACACAGGGAAAGGATAATGTACTGGGAACTCCTCAGATGAATCTGATTTGTGGTGAGGGGAGAGAGATAAAAGCTCATTTAGGAACGACATGAACATGCTGCGTAGGTAGCTGTTTATCAGTAAATATCTCCACTGAGATTAGAAAAGCAGTAGCTTAATTAATTAAGTACTTCCTGGTATGGTTACTGTACTGGTAACTCCCCAAAGAATCTGGATTGTGGTGAGGGAACAGAGGAAAAAAGCTCATTTAGGACCTGCACTTACGAAGGGGGTAGGCAGCTGTATATCAGGGTGTAAACCTTCAGAGAATAAAAACAGCTGGAGCTTGTTAAGGTAATTACACAAGGGAAAGGATAATGTACTGGGAACTCCTCAGAAGAATCTGATTTGTGGTGAGGGGAGAGAGATAAAAGCTCATTTAGGAACGACATGAACATGCTGCGTAGGTAGCTGTTTATCAGTAAATATCTCCACTGAGATTAAGAAAAGCAGTAGCTTAATAAATTAAGTACTTCCTGGTATGGTTACTGTACTGGGAACTCCCCAAAAGAATCTGATTGTGGTGAGGGAACAGAGAAAAAAGCTCATTTAGGACCTGCACTTACGAAGGGGTAGGCAGCTGTATATCAGGGAATAAACCTTCTGAGAATAAAAACAGCTGGAGCTTGTTAAGGTAATTACACAGGGGAAAGGTTAATGTACTGGGAACTCCTCAGAAGAATCTGAATTGTGTGTGAGGGGAGAGAGATAAAAGCTCATTTTGGAACGACATGAACATGCTGCGTAGGTAGCTCTTTAACAGTAAATATCTCCACTGAGATTAGAAAAGCAGTAGCTGAATAAATTAAGTACTTCCTGGTATGGTTACTGTACTGGTACCTACCCAAAAGAATCTGTATTGTGGTGAGGGAACAGAGAAAAAAGGTCATTTAGGACCTGCACTTACGAAGGGGGTAGGCAGCTGTATATCAGGGAGTAAATCTTCTGAGGATAAAAACAGCTGGGGCTTGTTCAGGTAATTACACAGGGCAAAGGATAATGTACTGGGAACACCTCAGAAGAATCTGACTTGTGGGGAGGGGAGAGAGATAAAAGCTCACTTAGGAACGACATGACATGCTGCGTAGGTAGCTGTTATCAGTAAATATCTGCACTGAGATTATGAAAAGCAGTAGCTTAATAAATTAAGTACTTCCTGGTATGGTTACTGTACTGGTAACTCACCAAAAGAAATCTGGATTTGTGGTGAGGGAACAGAGAAAAAAGCTCATTTAGGACCTGCACTTACGAAGGGGGTAGGCAGCTGTATATCAGGGAGTAAACCTTCTGAGTATAAAAACAGCTGGAGCTTGTTAAGGTAATTACACAGGGGAAAGTATAATGTACTGGGAACTCCTCAGAGAATCTGATTTGTGGTGAGGGGAGAGAGATAAAAGCTCATTTAGGAACGACTTGAACATGCTGCGTAGGTAGCTGTTTATCAGGAAATATCTCCACTGAGATTAGAAAAGCAGTTGATTAATAAATTAAGTACTTCCTGGTATGGTTAGTGTACTGGTAATTCCCCAAAAGAATCTGGATTGTGGTGAGGGAACAGAGAAAAAAACTCATTTAGGACCTGCACTTACGAAGGGGGTAGGCAGCTCTATATCAGGGAGTAAACCTTCTGAGAATAAAAACAGCTGGAGCTTGTTAAGGTAATTACACAGGGGAAAGGGATAATGTACTGGGAACTCCTCAGAAGACTCTGATTGTGGTGAGGGGAGAGAGTTAAAAGGTCATTTAGGAACGACATGAACATGCTGCATACGTAGCAGTTTATCATTAAATATCTCCACTGAGATTAAGAAAAGCAGTAGCTTAATAAATTAAGTACTTCCTGGTATGGAGACTGTACTGGTACCTCCCCAAAAGAATCTGGATTGTGGTGAGGGGAACAGAGAAAAATGCTCATTTAGGACCTGCACTTACGAAGGGGTTAGGCAGCAGTATATCAGGGAGTAAACCTTCTGAGAATAAAAACAGCTGGAGCTTGTAAGGTAATTACACAGGGGAAAGGATAATGTACTGGGAACTCCTCAGAAGAATCTGATTTGTGGTGAGGGGAGAGAGATAAAAGCTCATTTAGGAACGACATGACCATGCTGGTTAGGTAGCTGTTTTTCAGTAGATATCTCCATTGAGATTAAGAAAGCAATAGCTTAATAAATTAAGTACTTCCTGGTATGGTTCTGTACTGGTAACTCCCCAAAAGAATCTGGATTGTGTTGAGGGGAACAGACAAAAAAGCTCATTTAGGACCTGCACTTACGAAGGGGGTAGGCAGCTGTATATCAGGGAGTAAATCTTCTGAGGATAAAAACAGCTGGGCTTGTTAAGGTAATTACACAGGGCAAAGGATAATGTACTGGGAACACCTCAGAAGAATCTGACTTGTGGGAGGGGGAGAGAGATAAAAGCTCATTTAGGAACGACATGAACATGCTGCGTAGGTAGCTGTTTATCAGTAAATATCTGCACTGAGATTAAGAAAAGCAGTAGCTTAATAAATTAAGTACTTCCTGTGTATGGTTACTGTACTGGTAACTCACCAAAAGAATCTGGATTGTGGTGAGGGAACAGAGAAAAAAGCTCATTTAGGACCTGCACTTACGAAGGGGGTAGGCAGCTGTATATCAGGGAGTAAACCTTCTGAGAATAAAAACAGCTGGAGCTTGTTAGGTAATTACACAGGGGAAAGTATAATGTACTGGGAACTCCTCAGAAGAATCTGATTTGTGGTGAGGGGAGAGAGATAAAAGCTCATTTAGGAACGACTTGAACATGCTGCGTAGGTAGCTGTTTATCAGGAAATATCTCCACTGAGATTAAGAAAAGCAGTAGATTAATAAATTAAGTACTTCCTGGTATGGTTAGTGTACTGGTACCTCCCCAATAGAATCTGGATTGTGGTGAGGGAACAGAGAAAAAACTCATTTAGGACCTGCACTTACGAAGGGGGTAGGCAGCTCTATATCAGGAGTAAACCTTCTGAGAATAAAAACAGCTGGAGCTTGTAAGGTAATTACACAGGGGAAAGGATAATGTACTGGGAACTACTCAGAAGAATCTGATTTGTGGTGTGAGGGAGAGAGATAAAAGCTCATTTAGGAACGACATGAACATTGCTGCGTAGGTAGCTGTTTATCAGTAAGTATCTTCACTGAGATTAAGAAAAGCAGTAGCTTAATAAATTAAGTACTTCCTGGTATGGTTACTGTACTGGTAACTACCCAAAAGAATCTGTATTGTGGTGAGGGAACAGAGAAAAAGCTCCTTTAGGACCTGCACTTACGAAGGGGGTAGGCAGCTGTATATCAGGGAGTAAACCTTCTGAGAATAAAAACAGCTGGAGCTTGTTAAGGTAATTACACAGGGGAAAGGATAATGTACTGGGAACTCCTCAGAGAATCTGATTTGTGGTGAGGGGAGAGAGAGATAAAGCTCATTTAGAACGACATGGACATGTTGCGTAGGTAGCTGTTTATGAGTAAATATCTCCACTGAGATTAAGAAAAGCAGTAGCCTTATAAATTAAGTACTTCCTGGTATGGTTACTGTACTGGTAACTTCCCAAAAGAACCTGGATTGTGGTGAGGGAACAGAGAAAAAAGTTCATTTAGGGACCTGCACTTACGAAGGTGGTAGGGCAGCTGTATATCAGGGAGTAAAACTTTTGAGAATAAAAACAGCTGGAGCTTGTTAAGGTAATTATACAGGAGAAAGGATAATGTACTGGAAACTCCTCAGAAGAATCTGATCTGTGGTGAGGGGAGAGAGATAAAAGCTCATTTAGGAACGACATGAACATGCTGCTTAGGTAGCTGCTGATCAGTAAATATCTCCACTGAGATTAAGAAAAGGAGTAGCTTAATAAATTAAGTACTTCCTGGTATGGTTACTGCACTGGTAACTCCCCAAAAGAATCTGGATTGTGGTGAGGGAACAGAGAAAAAAGCTCATTTAGGACCTGCACTTACGAAGGGGGTAGGCAGCTGTATATCTGGAAGTAAACCATCTGAGAATAAAAACAGCTGGAGTTTGTTAAGGTAATTACACAGGGGAAAGGATAATGTACTGGGAACTCCTCAGAAGAATCTGATTTGTGGTGAGGGGAGAGAGATAAAAGCTCATTAGGAACGTCATGAACATGCTGCGTAGGTAGCTGTTATCAGTAAATATCTCCACTGAGATTAAGAAAAGCAGTAGCTTAATAAATTAAGTACTTCCTGGTATGGTTACTGTACTGGTAACTCCCCAAAGAATCTGATTGTGGTGAGGGAACAGAGAAAAAAGCTCATTTAGGACCTGCACTTACGAAGGGGGTAGGCAGCTGTATATCAGGGTGTAAACCTTCAGAGAATAAAAACAGCTGGAGCTTGTTAAGGTAATTACACAAGGGAAAGGATAATGTACTGGGAACTCCTCAGAAGAATCTGATTTGTGGTGAGGGGAGAGAGATAAAAGCTCAGTTAGGAACGACATGAACATGCTGCGTAGGTAGCTGTTATCAGTAAATATCTCCACTGAGATTAAGAAAAGCAGTAGCTTAATAAATTAAGTACTTCCTGGTATGGTTACTGTACTGGGAACTCCCCAAAAGAATCTGGATTGTGGTGAGGGAACAGAGAAAAAAGCTCATTTAGGACCTGCACTTACGAAGGGGGTAGGCAGCTGTATATCAGGGAATAAACCTTCTGAGAATAAAAACAGCTGGAGCTTGTTAAGGTAATTACTCAGGGGAAAGGTTAATGTACTGGGAACTCCTCAGAAGAATCTGAATTGTGGTGAGGGGAGAGAGATAAAAAGCTCATTTAGGAACGACATGAAATGCTGCGTAGGTAGCTCTTAACAGTAAATATCTCACTGAGATTAAGAAAAGCAGTAGCTGAATAAATTAAGTACTTCCTGATATGGTTACTGTACTGGTACCTACCCAAAAGAATCTGTATTGTGGTGAGGGAACAGAGAAAAAAGGTCATTTAGGACCTGCACTTACGAAGGGGGTAGGCAGCTGTATATCAGGGAGTAAATCTTCTGAGGATAAAAACAGCTGGGGCTTGTTCAGGTAATTACACAGGGCAAAGGATAATGTACTGGAACACCTCAGAAGAAGATCTGACTTGTGGGGAGGGGAGAGAGATAAAAGCTCACTTAGGAACGACATGAACATGCTGCGTAGGTAGCTGTTTATCAGTAAATATCTGCACTGAGATTAAGAAAAGCAGTAGCTTAATAAATTAAGTACTTCCTGGTATGGTTACTGTACTGGTAACTCACCAAAAGAATCTGGATTGTGGTGAGGGAACAGAGAAAAAAGCTCATTTAGGACCTGCACTTACGAAGGGGGTAGGCAGCTGTATATCAGGGAGTAAACCTTCTGAGAATAAAAAACAGCTGGAGCTTGTTAAGGTAATTACACAGGGGAAAGTATAATGTACTGGGAACTCCTCAGAAGAATCTGATTTGAGGTGAGGGAGAGAGAGATAAAAGCTCATTTAGGAACGACTTTGAACATGCTGCGTAGGTAGCTGTTTATCAGGAATATCTCCACTGAGATTAAGAAAAGCAGTAGATTAATAAATTCAGTACTTCCTGGTATGGTTAGTGTACTGGTAATTCCCCAAAAGAATCTGGATTGTGGTGAGGGAACAGAGAAAAAACTCATTTAGGACCTGCACTTACGAAGGGGGTAGGCAGCTCTATATCAGGGAGTAAACCATCTGAGAATAAAAACAGCTGGAGCTTGTTAAGGTAATTACACAGGGGAAAGGATAATGTACTGGGAACTCCTCAGAAGAATCTGATTTGTGGTGAGGGGAGAGAGATAAAAGCTCATTTAGGAACGACAATGAACATGCTGCGTAGGTAGCTGTTTATCAGTAAGTATCTTCACTGAGATTAAGAAAAGCAGTAGCTTAATAAATTAAGTACTTCCTGGTAAGGTTACTGTACTGGTAACTACCCAAAAGAATCTGTATTGTGGTGAGGGAACAGAGAAAAAGCTCCTTTAGGACCTGCACTTACGAAGGGGGTAGGCAGCTGTATATCAGGGAGTAAACCTTCTGAGAATAAAAACAGCTGGAGCGTGTTAAGGTAATTACACAGGGGAAAGGATAATGTACTGGGAACTCCTCAGAAGAATCTGATTTGTGGTGAGGGGAGAGAGATAAAAGCTCATTTAGGAACGACATGAACATGCTGCGTAGGTAGCTGTTTATCAGTAAATATCTCCACTGAGATTAAGAAAAGCAGTAGCTTAATAAATTAAGTACTTCCTGGTATGGTTACTGTACTGGTAACTACCCAAAAGAATCTGTATTGTGGTGAGGGAACAGAGAAAAAGCTCCTTTAGGACCTGCACTTACGAAGGGGGTAGGCAGCTGTATATCAGGGAGTAAACCTTCTGAGAATAAAAACAGCTGGAGCTTGTTAAGGTAATTACACAGGGGAAAGGATAATGTACTGGGAACTCCTCAGAAGACTCTGATTGTGGTGAGGGGAGAGAGATAAAAGGTCATTTAGGAACGACATGAACATGCTTGCATACGTAGCAGTTTATCATTAAATATCTCCACTGAGATTAAGAAAAGCAGTAGCTTAATAAATTAAGTACTTCCTGGTATGGATACTGTACTGGTACCTCCCAAAAGAATCTGGATTGTGGTGAGGGAACAGGAAAAAAGCTCATTTAGGACCTGCACTTACGAAGGGGTTAGGCAGCAGTATATCAGGGAGTAAACCTTCTGAGAATAAAAACAGCTGGAGCTTGTTAAGGTAATTACACAGGGGAAAGGATAATGTACTGGGAACTCCTCTGAAGAATCTGATTTGTGGTGAGGGGAGAGAGATAAAAGCTCATTTAGGAACGACATGAACATGCTGCGTAGGTAGCTGTTTATCAGTAAGTATCTTCACTGAGATTAAGAAAAGCAGTAGCTTAATAAATTAAGTACTTCCTGGTATGGTTACTGTACTGGTAACTACCCAAAAGAATCTGTATTGTGGTGAGGGAACAGAGAAAAAGCTCCTTAGGACCTGCACTTACGAAGGGGGTAGGCAGCTGTATATCAGGGAGTAAACCTTCTGAGAATAAAAACAGCTGGAGGCTTGTTAAGGTAATTACACAGGGGAAAGGATAATGTACTGGGAACTCCTCAGAAGAATCTGATTTGTGGTGAGGGGAGAGAGATAAAAGCTCATTAGGAACGACATGAACATGCTGCGTAGGTAGCTGATTATCAGTAAATATCTCCACTGAGATTAAGAAAAGCAGTAGCTTAATAAATTAAGTACTCCCTGGTATGGTTCTGTACTGGTAACTACCCAAAAGAATCTGTATTGTGGTGAGGGAACAGAGAAAAAGCTCCTTAGGACCTGCACTTACGAAGGGGGTAGGCAGCTGTATATCAGGGAGTAAACCTTCTGAGAATAAAAACAGCTGGAGCTTGTTAGGTAATTACACAGGGGAAAGGATAATGTACTGGGAACTCCTCAGAAGACTCTGATTGTGGTGAGGGGGAGAGAGATAAAAGGTCATTTAGGAACGACATGAACATGCTGCATACGTAGCAGTTTATCATTAAATATCTCCACTGAGATTAAGAAAAGCAGTAGCTTAATAAATTAAGTACTTCCTGGTATGGATACTGTACTGGTACCTCCCAAAAGAATCTGGATTGTGTGAGGGAACAGAGAAAAAGCTCATTTAGGACCTGCACTTACGAAGGGGTTAGGCAGCAGTATATCAGGGAGTAAACCTTCTGAGAATAAAAACAGCTGGAGCTTGTTAAGGTAATTACACAGGGGGGAAAGGATAATGTACTGGGAACTCCTCAGAAGAATCTGATTTGTGGTGAGGGAGAGAGATAAAAGCTCATTGAGGAACGACATGACCATGCTGGTTAGGTAGCTGTTTTTCAGTAGATATCTCCATTGAGATTAAGAAAAGCAATAGCTTAATAAATTAAGTACTTCCTGGTATGGTTAGTGTACTGGTAACTCCCCAAAAGAATCTGGATTGTGTTGAGGGAACAGACAAAAAAGCTCATTTAGGACCTGCACTTACGAAGGGGGTAGGCAGCTGTATATCAGGGAGTAAAACATTCTGAGAATAAAAACAGCTGGAGCTTGTTAAGCGTAATTATACAGGAGAAAGGATAATGTACTGGGAACTCCTCAGAAGAATCTGATTTGTGGTGAGGGGAGAGAGATAAAGCTCATTTAAGAACGACATGAACATGCTGCGTAGGTAGCTGCTGATCGGTAAATATCTCCACTGAGATTAAGAAAAGCAGTAGCTTAATAAATTAAGTACTTCCTGGTATGGTTACTGCAATGGTAACTCCCCAAAAGGAATCTGGATTGTGTTGAGGGAACAGAGAAAAAAGCTCATTTATGACCTGCACTTTCGAAGGGGGTAGGCAGCTGTATATCAGGGAGTAAACCTTCTGAGAATAAAAACAGCTGGAGCTTGTTAAGGTAATTACACAGGGGAAAGGATAATGTACCTGGGAACTCCTCAGAAGAATCTGATTTGTGGTGAGGTGAGAGAGATAAAAGCTCCTTTAGGAACGACATGACATGCTTGCGTAGGTAGCTGTTTATCAGTAAATATCTCCACTGAGATTAAGAAAAGCAGTAGCTTAATAAATTAAGTACTTCCTGGTATGGTTTCTGTACTGGTAACTGCCCAAAAGAATCATGATTGAGGTGAGGGAACAGAGAAAAACGCTCATTTAGGACCTTCACTTACGAAGAGGGTAGGCAGCTGTATATCAGGGAGTAAACATTCTGAGAATAAAAACAGCTGGAGCTTGTTAAGGTAATTACACAGGGGAAAGGATAATGTACTGGGAACTCTTCAGAAGAATCTGATTTGTGGTGAGGGAGAGAGATAAAAGCTCATTTAAGAACGACATGAACATGCTGCGTAGGTAGCTGTTTATCAGAAATATCTATACTGAGAGTAAGAAAAGCAGTAGCTTAATAAATTAAGTACTTCCTGGTATGGTTACTGTACTGGTAACTCCCCAAAAGAATCTGGATTGTGGTGAGGGAACAGAGATAAAAGCTCAGTTAGGACCTGCCACTTACGAAGGGGGTAGGCAGCTGTATATCAGGGAGTAAACCTTCTGAGAATAAAAACAGCTGGAGCATGTTAAGGTAATTACACAGGGGAAAGGATATGTACTGGGAACTCCTCCGAGGAATCTGATTTATGGTGAGGGGAGAGAGATAAAAGCTCATTTAGGAACGACATGAACATTGCTGCGTAGGTACCTGTTTATCAGTAAATATCTCCACTGAGATAAAGAAAAGCAGTAGCTTAAGAAATTCAGTACTTCCTGGTATGGTTTCTGTACTGGTAACTCCCCAAAAGAATCTGGATTGTGGTGAGGGAACAGAGAAAAAAGCTCATTTAGGACCTGCACTTACGAAGGGGGTGGGCGAGCTGTATATCAGGAAGTAAACCTTCTGAGAATAAAAACAGCTGGAGCGTGTTAAGGTAATTACACAGGGGAAAGGATAATGTACTGGGAACTCCTCAGAAGAATCTGATTGTGTGGTGAGGGGAGAGAGATAAAAGCTCATTTAGGAACAACATGAACATGCTGCGTAGGTAGCTGTTTATGAGTAAATATCTCCACTGAGATTAAGAAAAGCAGTAGCTTAATAAATTAAGTACTCATGGTATGGTTACTGTACGGGTAAACTCTACAAAAGAATCTGTATTGTGGTGAGGGAACAGAGAGAAAAAAGCTCATTTAGGTCCTGCACTTACGAAGGGGTAGGCAGCTGTATATCAGGGAGTAAACCTTCTGAGAATAAAAACAGCTGGAGCTTGTTAAGGTAATTACACAGGGGAAAGGATAATGTACTGGGAACTCCTCAGAAGAATCTGATTTGTGGTGAGGGGAGAGAGATAAAAGCTCATTTAGGAACGACATGAACATGCTCCGTAGGTAACTGTTTATCAGTAAATATCTCCACTGAGATTTAGAAAAGCAGTAGCTTAATAAATTAAGTACTTCCTGGTATGGTACTGTACTGGAAACTCCCCAAAGGAATCTGGATTGTGGTGAGGGAACAGAGAAAAAAGCTCATTTAGGACCTGCACTTACGAAGGGGGTAGGCAGCTGTATATCAAGGAGTAAACCTTCTAAGAATAAAAACAGCTGGAGCTTATAAAGGTAATTACACAGGGGAAAGAATATAGTACTGGGAACTCCTCAGAAGAATCTGATTTGTGGTGAGGGGAGAGAGATAAAGCTCATTTAGGAACGACATGAACATGCTGCGTAGGTAGACGTTTATCAGTAAATATCTCCACTGAGATTAAGAAAAGCAGTAGCGTAATAAGTTAAGTACTTCCTGGTATGGTTACTGTACTGGTAACTCCACAAAAGAATCTGGATTGTGGTGAGGGAACAGAGAAAAAAGCTCATTTAGGTCCTGCACTTACGAAGGGGGTAGGCAGCTGTATATCAGGAGTAAACCTTCTGAGAATAAATACAGCTGGAGCTTCTTAAGTAATTACACAGGGGAAAGGATAATGTACTGGGAACTCCTCAGAAGAATCTGATTTGTGGTGAGGGGAGAGAGATAAAAGCTCATGCTGCGTAGGTAGCTGTTTATCAGTAAATATCTCCACTGAGATTAAGAAAAGCAGTAGCTTAATAAATTAAGTACTTCCTGGTATGGTTACTGTACTGGTAACTCCCCAAAAGAATCTGGATTGTGGTGAGGGAACAGAGAAAAAAGCTCATTTAGGACCTGCACTTACGAAGGGGGTAGGCAGCTGTATATCAGGGAGTAAAACGTTCTGAGAATAAAAACAGCTGGAGCTTGTTAAGGTAATTACACAGGGGAAAGAATAAAGTACTGGGAACTCCTCAGAAGAACCTGATTTTTGGTGAGGGGAGAGAGAGATAAAAGCTCATTTAGGAACGACATGAACATGCTGCGTAGGTAGCTGTTTATCAGTAAATATCTCACTGAGATTAAGAGAAGCAGTAGCTTAATAAATTAAGTACTTCCTCGTATGGTTACTGTACTGGTAACTCCCCAAAAGAATCTGCATTTTGGTGAGGGAACAGAGAAAAAAGCTCATTTAGGACCTGCACTTACGAAGGGGTAGGCAGCTGTATATCAGGGGAGTAAACCTTCTGAGAATAAAAACAGCTGGAGCTTGTTCAGGTAATTACACAGGGGAAAGGATAATGTACTGGGAACTCCTCAAAAGAATCTGATTTGTGGTGAGGGGAGAGAGATAACAGCTCATTTAGGAACAACATGAATATGCTGGTGTAGATAGCTGTTTATCAGTAAATATCTCCACTGAGATAAGAAAAGCAGTAGCTTT